>NW_027498038.1:0-146046 GCF_021521415.1 Bidens hawaiensis
AAAACGGTTTAGGACTCATTGCATAAATAATTATAAACACCGGGTTTGAGCCCGTTGCAATAGGTTGTAAACACTTTTAAACGCCGTTTTTGTGCCCGTTGTAGCCCATTGTTAAAAGTTATAACACCAGTTAGTTTCCCGTTCTAGTTCTTTCTCAACAACCTCAAAGTTCCGTTGTATTTAGTTACTTTACAACGGCTTTTTAACGTTGTATATATACACCGGTTAGAGGTTCGTTTTAAATTTTTTGCACCACCGTCAAGTGTTAACTACCGTTTAGATATAACACACCAGTTGTTGAACCGTTTTAAATCTGATTTCATCTTTTACAAAGCAACATATATAACGGTTTCCAGACCGTTTCAAAAACCCTAAATAACTGTTTTAAAATGGTCATTTTCTGTACTAATAAACATTTGTAGTTTTATCACAAGTATTCCTATTGTCAGGATCGTTTATCTGGTGCAACCTTAGATAGGTTGACAAGAGCACACAGATCTATTACCCAAATGCCTATCGAATATCCCGGCGGAATCAGGATATTCAATGGATGGGAACGAAGGTGTGATATAATGACAAACGAAACACTAAAATAATATTCAGTAAGAACGAACTCAAATACAAAGATTCACTGTATTAAATGTATCTTCAAAGAAACAGTAAATGGAATGTCTAGGGTTTCGTGACGGCGGCGGCGGTACAAGGAAACAAAGAGAATATTCTTTGGAATGTTTGTGCCCTCATATTGCGTGCGTTGCCAGTGTCCCCTAAAATGGAAACCTAGGATGATATTTATAGACCCTGACATTCCTTCTAGAATCCCTAATTATTACATAATGAAAGACAAAAACCAATACAAGTGTAAAAGTCTTCGAGCATGATATGTATCTTGCTCGAGTAGACTCAGTATGCAAGGTATGCTCGATGAATGTCTTCGAGCATACTTTACTTAGAATATTTTCAAAGAAAATATTCTCCTCCAGCAAGCTTCATTCTTCTTGACCTATCCATGCTTTGCTCGAACTAGTCCATCGAGCAAGCTCATTCTTCTTGATGTCTTCAATCCTATCTTGAGACTTATTGAACAATCTTTAGCCTGCTCGGATGTAAATCTTGCTCGGGGGATTTAACCATGCTCGAAGTCCATGCTGGGAATATATGACATCTTCTTACTGCATCCATGCTTGTCACCATATGCTCGGACATCCTGTGCTCAGATCACTTGGTTAAAACTTGAACGATCAAGTTGTTTGCTCGATAGGAAATCCATACTTGATAAAAGAACACTCTTGCTCGTTGAAGTGTAGCTTGCTCGAAGCCTTAACACTTAGAAGAATTCACCAGATATGGTTCTGAAGACCATGCTCGAGGTAGTAAACCATGCTCGATAGTCCAGGCTTGCTCGAAGTCCATACTTAGCCGATTTCCAGAGGAGGTTGAAAAGATTCCAATCTTCCTTAGCAAATATCCGACTCAACAATCTCCCCTGGATTGGAACAAGCTCAGATGCACCAATACACACCTGCAAAGAGTTACACATGTATCAAACATCTAAAGATAATCAATTTAAGCATAAAAATCATTTCATTACATATGGGAATTCTGCCACTTGGGCATTACATATCAAATTTTACATGTCGAATTACAAATCATAAAACAAAATACAAAGATAAAACAGAAATAAAATGATCATCATCAAGCTCCTTCCTATCATCTTCTTCTTTGGCTCCTTTCAATGGCTTTTTCCTTTTTCAGTTTTACAAAGGCAGCCTTTTGTTTGAACATGTCAAGTTCCACTGCATCAAGAGAGTCAAAGGGAAAGTTTGCATTGATTATGTCTTGTAAGTCTTGGATGTGAATGAAGTTGATATCTTCATCATACTCAACAACAGCAATTGTTCCTCCTGATGCGTTTCTTAATGAGATGGAGTCTGTATTTCGGTTATATGTGATATTGTCTATCCTTCCATTTTGTTGCACAACCGAATTTGGCTCCATCATTTCTCTTCTCATGGCTAAGCATTCTCTTAATGTTTTCCTTTTTCCAGTGGAGCTGCTTGCCTGATGAGTCTTTCTTTTCATGCGTCCTAAATTGAGAGTTCAGTAGTGTGCACTTCATTGACCCTTTTTCTTCTCCTCTCTCTTTCAGCTTGGCTGTGTACTTCTCTTCTTTTCTGTTTAAGAAATGGAAAACCCTTCTCCGATTGTTCTTTTATGAATTTCGAGAGGTCATTTCTCTGCTACCCAGCCATTTAGTTTCTGTCTTGATTGTCACACAAATCTAGTTCTGCCATTTTCTTCAATTGTTCTTCTGAAAAGTTTCTCAAATCATCCCTAAAGATCATGGTTGTAAAAGTCGTTAGGCGGTCCTAAGCGGTCGACTAGAGAGTCGCGAGTACTCGGGTGTAGTCGGGGATTACTCGGAAAATACCTACGGAGTACTCGGCCGAGGTGGGGAGAGTACTCGATCTAGGCGGGGAGTAATCGGGGAGTACTTGGCCGCCTACTCGGGAGTTTTACAACATTGCTAAAGATAATTAGAGTCTCTTTATTATCTTTAGTAATCACCCTTAAGGTCTTGGATCTTTTGTCGAAGTAGAGATGTGTGGGCTGATTTAAATTTCTTGGTGGCTCAAGCCTCATAATCTCATACCTTATTGGTGTTCTGCTTGTGCTGACTGGTTTATTCTTCTTTGCTTCTTCAATTTCAGATTCTTCAAACCATCTCTAGATGGTCTCATCAGACTGCACCATCAATCTTCCCATATTGGCTCCTCTTCTATGTAGAGCACTCATCATTTCAGCGCGTAGTTCCTCTTCCATTCTCCTTCTGTCTTCCATGATCTTTCTTTGTGTTTCCATGTATAATCTCTGCTCTCTGTGGTAAATGTCAATAAGTTGAGCATGAGGCATATTATCAAATTCATTCTCTATCATGCCTTTGCCCATCACCAACTCTTTCAAAGTTTGCACCCTTTGGGGATCTTTAAACCACTCTCTAGCTTCTTCTTCTTTCTTTTCAGCTTCCTCTTTTTCTCTTTCCATTTGCAACTTTAATTTCTTTTCTCTCTCATGATCAGCAGTGCTCTTTTGATCTTTATGTGAATCTTTGACCATTTTTACTTTCCTTTTCAGATCATTTAGAGATAGATTGATTAAGGAGTCGTAGTCATAACCATGTATTTGCAGAAATTGGATGTCTTTGTGTTTGGCTTTTATTGATTCATACTCTTCTTCATCTCTGATCTCCTTTTTAGTTCTTTTCTTTATTCTCTCAGCCTCCATCATCACCTTTTCCTTTTTCTTGCTCATTTTCTCTACGTAATTGGCAACCATCATCAACCAAAGCATTCTTATAGATTCTCTCAAAAGTATCAAATGATTGAAGATTCAAAAATGCAGGCTTGTGTCCTGCCTTTATTAAAAATTTCCTCTTCGAATCCCTATTCCTCCATCCTTCAGCCTCTTGTCGAATATTTTCTTTTGACATTCTTTCAACATACCTCTCATCATATTCAAGGCTCAACAAGTAGGATTTATCCTCATTCTCCTTATCAACATCCTTCATTGATCTTTCTTCCTCATCATCAATTTCAATAGGTCCATCTAGATTGTGAAGGGCTCCTATGATTGGTTCTTCAGAATGAATTGTTTGAGTCCCTTCAACATCTATAGGTTGAGCTTCTCTTCTCTTGTAAACTTTCACTTTCACTGATTTTTGTCTTTTGGCTTTGGGACTTCTAATTCTGATGTTTCTTTTCTTTTCATTCCCCCTTCAGCCTTAGTTTCTTGCTCACTAGTTATTGGTTTAGTTGCCATATGCTCATGAGTCTTTTCTGCTTGTTCATCATCAACAACTTCCTTGATTATTGGTTCAGTGGTGATTGGTTCTTCATTCACAGTTCCCATCTCATCATCAATAATTTCCTGAATGATGGGTTCAGTGGTCTCAATCACCTCTTCAACTATTGGATCTGACATATTCTCAGCTTGTGAACCACTACTAAGCTTGATTAAGTCCTTCTGAGCTTTTCTTGCAGCTGATACAATCTCAGGATCATGCCTTTCTGGTTTATTCAGGATATCTGTAAGATTTTTCATTATAACCAACTTTACCACTGAACTAGCAGATAGTTCAATTATTTCTTCTTCTTGATTTATTGGTACCATACTGAGCTCTTGCCCTTTTGGTTGTTCAGGTTCAGACTGTTCAGGCACTGGCTCAGGCTGTGTAGGCTCAGGCTCATCATCTGATTGTGCAATTGGAGTTTGTTCTTCAGTTTTTGTTCCTTTTAAAGCCTCCAATGCATCCTTTATTACCCCATCAGCTTCCTTCCTCATTCTCTCTTCTTCTTCTTGCTTCTTCTTCATCTCAATGAGTGCTTCAAGCACTTCTTTATCAACTTCCTCCTCTTCTTCTTAAACCAACACCCTTTCTCTCTCTTGGTTTATCATTTTTATTACAGTTTGAACTGATTCAACTTCAGCAATATCCGGATCAATCACATCATCTTTCTGCAGTATCTCATCTCCAGAAGTTACTCTTTGAGTAGCTTTAGGATGCAGATCTTCTTCTGTCCGTGCTACCCCTTTTCCTTTTAATTTTCTTTTCTCAATCTGTTCTGGGGTCTCTTCTTCCTCATCCTCAGACTCCCCCTCTTCCTATGCTCCTTCAACATATTCTTTATTTATAATGTCAAGGGCATTTGATGTTCCAGCCTCTGCAGCTTCATTATCTGAACTGGCATATAGATCTTCAATCAACCTCAAGCCACTTGCATCTTCGTTATTCTCCCCCTGTTTTGGTGCATCTGAGGTCTTCTCAACCTCAGAGTGCACCAGGGTTTGAATCTTCATTAAAGCCTGTTGCAAGGCAGCCTCAAGAGCTTTGTTTCTGACTTCCAGTACTGCAATTTCTCTTTTACTATAGCGTTCTCAAACTCCAAGGCTGCATTTTTTGAGATAAGATCATAAATATCCGTGCTGGATGGTGGTGTTTCCTGAGTGGGTTTAGAGGCAGATTCTAAAAATGGTTCTGGTGAGGAGGTCTCAGGTGATGATATTTTGTAGGATTCAGGCTGATTAGGGATGGGTTGAGAAGTTTGAATGGTTTCATTTGATATAGTCTTTTGTTGAGGTGAGGTTAGTGGTGTTGAGATGGGTATTTCTTGGGTTGTTTCTACTCGTGGTGACGGAGGTGGGGATGAGATGATTGGTTCTTGGATAGGAGATGTAGGTAGAGTTGTAACATGTGTCTCATAAGTTGGTTCAGGTTCTGAATTTATGGGATCTGTTGTGGCAGGAGAGGAAGGAATGTTATCATGGTCAGGCTCAGACTCAAGAGAGTCAGTGTCATCATTGTTCTCTGTTGGGTTTGGTGAGTCTGGTGGAGTGATTTTCTGAATGGTGTCAGTCACATTGGATACCACATTGTCTATGAAATCATCTTCATCCATATACTCAGCTACCATGTTACTTGGACCCACAACTGATTCATCAACTGATTTGGTAACTTCAATTTCTTGTCCTTTATCACCCTTTTGATCCTTCATGTGAACATCAGATCCAGCACCAGTAAATGTGACCATCTCATTCCCAACAGGATCTATAACCAACTCATTTATTTTAGCATTATGATCCGTATCTTCTACATTTTCGGCTTCATGAGCAATTGGTTCATTGACAGGCTCATTACCAGCACCATCACCTCCAACAACCTCATTTTCTTCATCATCACTTCATCCACCATCCTCATCATTTTCATCATTACTGTTACCTGGAGTATCAGGTAAATCAATTGCTCCTAACTCCGGAAAAAGTAACCAAGGGAGAATATCCCAATCGGCATTATCAGTAAATTTACTCCTTGCATCCTTCAATCGTTGACAGATATCATGGTCTTGTAATCTGAGAACTTCTCCTGTCAGTTGCAGATTTTGCAAAGATCTGTTAATGAGAATTTGGAGAAATCTGTGATACATTAAAAATCGCTGATCCACTTCCTTCTCAGCATTTGAAACCAAACCATTGAAATCTTGAAAAGTTGAATGGTTGTTGATAAAGAATGGCTACTGTCATTGTTGCTAATTCTCTGCTCAACAGAGTCCAAGTCCCTCGCCTTGGAGACAAGGATTGAATCACATGATGTATTAGAAATCGGTAGATTAAGGGAAAACTACCCTTCTGGAATTGTCCTTCCTTTACATCCCTTTGATTTCCCATAGTGTCTTGAAATATTATTATCAATCTTGGGACAAAATACTGGCTGTACTTCATGATTGTCATTCAAGTGCAATGCCTCTCTGATTGTGGCTTCAGTGATTTCAATGTCTTGATTTAGTACTGAGGCTTCAATCCTCGTCCCATTAACATCATTAACATATGTAGCAGAGCCCCAAAAATCTGTAATGCGATTCCTGTAAATTGTTGGGTTCTCTGTCAATGCTACGTATAGGTTGGAGTTATTTAGGAAATTGATCATGAGCTCCAACTACCTATTGTCATTATCTACCTCCAACCGGACACATATTATGCCTCTTTGAGAATTTCAAGGCCATCAGTTTTGCAAAATTAGAAGATAATCAGTACACATAAATGCATACACAATAGCCAAGAGTAGTTAGAGAAAAGTATTGTCTTCAGTAACCTGTTCCGTAGTAGTATGCATACCTACACAAATTAAGCAAATAATCAGCAATTAGTCAATAGAAACCCTAATTTCCAAACTTGGGGTGACGATAACGATAATCGATATCTTACCAAGGACGAAACAGAGCTAATTGCTGTATTTGAAGTAGTTTAGAGCGCCAATAGAAATTTGAGTAAGTAGGGGATGCACGAGCAAGAGGGTTTTCGTTTGAGGTAGAAAAATGGAAACAAAAATTGTTGAAAATGTTTCTAAGTCCCCCTTTTATACATAAGGTTTGGATGGTATGGTACCATTTTGTCGTCTAGTGCACGACAGTTGTCATTTAATTCAAATTAACTGTACCTCCCTTGCTCGAGCATACAGCCAAATAAATAGCTGTCTCGCACTGTACTCGAAGACTTATCTTAATTTATGCTCGACACACTTACGTATTTTAAGATGTTCGAGAACTAGTATACTCAAGACAGTTTGCTCGATACCTTTGCCAAATGTTAAATGAAGTTACTCATCACCCAAGCTCGAGTATAGGGACATACTCGACAATGTTCATATTCAGTGTTCATGCTCGTGTGCTTGTGACATGTAGTGTGCTCGAAGGTACTTAACAATATTCAGTTAATCATGTATACTCGAAACACACTCATTGCTTAACCCTACTCGAGGTTGGATTATGCTCGACTGACTTAGCAGATTTTATTCTTCTTGTTTGGGCTTGATCAATAGTGCTTAGTCTAGCACACAATTTTGCTCGAACTACTTAGACCAATTTATCCTTCAATTTCTCAAGCTCGAACTCATAACCTTAAGTATCTAGCACTTAGCCTTGCTCGAAATACTTAACAATCTCTTTCCAACTCTCAAGCTCAAATCCTGATGCCTAAGCATTTAACATGCAATCATGCTCGAAATACATAACATAAATTATCATGTCCTAGCAAGTGCTCGAGGGTAGGATTCATGCTCGAATCACTTAACAAGAATTGTCAATTCATAACATATGCTCAAAAGTAAAATGCATGCTCGAAACATATAGATGAATTAACAGCTCAATTAGCATACTCGAAGCTGTATATTTACACATATAAGCGGGATTCTATGCTCGGAACACTTAAAAACCTTTCTGATCTTATTTTGAAAATCAATAAAACATTTGTCTCAGTCTAGACATTTTCAAACACACACTTTGCTCAAATTTCAATAACTCGTCAAATATGACCATTTAGAACACAGTACTGACTCAAGCATTTAGTTTATGGTGAATTAAGAGATCAAATTTCAGTTAATTTTCTTTTAAAAACATTTTCATAGAAAGATCTCAACATGGGATCATACTTTTTAAGCAATTTCACACCATTTCATGGTCAGTATTATTTTGACTTAAGCCAGGTTGACAACAGCTATACTTAGCATAATTTCCAGTGCTTTCTGTGATACATATTAATTTCAATTAAGTGCATAAGATAAGAATGACTATCACTATATTTTCAGGTTGCCTCTAATCTCTTCTCAAGGCTTATTTAGCTTTCTCCAAGTCACCCCAATTTGACTTCAACCTAATGAAGTATGGTCAGTACATTCTAAAGTCTAAAATAAACTAAAGTTGCATAACTTTCAGAAGATAGTTTTTTTTTGTTAACTTGTCTTTAGCTCCTTTTGTAACGTTGAGCTTCACTTCACTAGTTGTTCACATTGTGTGAATTTTCTTAATAATAATACACAAATTCCTAATTGACCAATCCTTCAAGAGGCTTGTATATGACTGGATAATTGTCTTTCTGCCCATCATTCGGGGAGATATGCTAGAGAGCATACCCTATCTTCTAATGTTTCACCACAGATCAAACAAGTCATTTTCTATAAAAACAATTAGTAAGCACAGATCAAAGTACAGAGGACAACAATTAGTAAATACAAGATATTTCTACACAAACAAGTCATAAATCATGATTCATTCAATCAAAATTATCAGTCAGGCATAGCAAAAAATCATGCAAACATTTATAGTGAGTAGTGTAAATAGTCAGTAAGCATCTCACTTAAGCACACATCATCAATCAGATTTCATCAGCATTTATCATTCCTAGGTATTTTAACAGAAAGTGAAACCTGGTTTTATCTAAAGTTTTGCTGAACAAGTCAGCCAAATTATCAGATGTATCTACCCTTTTCATTTCTATTAAGCCTTTTTCACTACAATCCCTAATAAAGTGATGTCTAATTTCAATGTGCTTAGTCATAGAGTGATGAACAGGATTCTTAACAATAAACATGGCAGCAGTATTATCAATTAAAATAGGAGTGAGTAAGAAATTCAGACCATAGTCCAGCAGTTGATTTTAAATCCATAGAACCTGCGCACAGCATGCAGATGCAGCAAAGTATTCAGCTTCAGCAGTTGAAATAAACACTGTAGTCTGCTTCTTGCATTGCCAAGACACCAGTCTATTTCCAAGAAACTGGCAGCCTCCTGAAGTTGACTTCCTACTCATGTTGAAACCATCATAGTCACTATCTGTATAGGCCATCAAGTCAAAGGAAGGATTCTTTGGATACCAAATCCCTAAATCTGGTTTTCCTTTAAGATATCTGAATATCCTTTTTACTGCTAACATGTGGGAGACCTTTAGATTAGCTTGAAATCTTGCACAGACACACACAGCAAACATAATATCTGGCATAGATGCTGTTAGATTATCATAATATCCGGAACCCAATACAATAACTGCTTAACTCGTTCGATTATCACAATACCAGTAGTTGAACGTGGTAAACAGACTCTGAGGGAAGGTCTTCATCAGTGCCCTCTTCATCGTCTTCGGCGGCTTCACTTGTAATATCATCTTCCTCCAGCCCATGCGCGGATCAATCTCGTCTATATACTTATGAGTCGGTACTTGCGGCTTGAAGAACTTGAAACCATAACGGGTTTAATATAATAAATGAGCATAGAACCACTCAGCCCACTGATCTTTCCCACGATTCACGAACGGTCTGTTGGCTAGTGTTCTAACATCCCACCTTGGCATAGATAAAATATCGTGTGGGCGTTTAAAATAATAAATACCATGCTCCCACTTCACAATATATACCTTAAGATCAGAATCAAACTGCCATGCAACCAAGTAACCTTTAACATCTTTGACGGGCTTATACTTCTTCATCTGGTATGCAGACGCTCTAGCCTTGGCCAATTTTACTTCCTCCTGTTCATGATATCGAAAGGCCTCGATCATCTTGTTCATTCTCTTCATATCATCCCCAAACATACCCTCCAAAGCACGTTTTTGTTTCCTTTCTTTATCAGATGGGTGAGTTGTCTCTACAGCTTTATTCCACTTCTCAATCTCTTCTCATAAACGACGTTCTGCTGAATCAAAAAGTTCTGTAGTAAAGAATGGAATACCTGAATCATTGTTGTTGTCTGTGTAGAACTCATGATATTCCTCAGCAGTAACGTCCTCAACCTCTATCTCATCATATTCGGGCACATTCCCACGTGGAATGCCTGTATTCGTACTTTCCTCGAATTCCACATCAACATCCACACTCTTTCCCAATTCTTCAACCTCCTCTTCATTTAGATCCAGAAGCAAGGCTATTTGCTCTTTAGTCAACGAATGGTCAACAAACTCGCCTTCTTCGATCTCATCCGTGTTCACCATACTATAAACAATACCGTCCATACCCACAAATAAGATCATATTTACTGGTACAACGTCAATCGGTTTCGCACTCGTGTAATCCTTGTACAACACAATCAGCAACTTATTGCCTTCTCCTTCATTACCACCACCCATACTTGTATCACCAGCTTGATCAGCTTGATCACCAGATATTGGTGTATTCCCAGCATTACCAGCCGACGATGTACCACCGCCCGGTTGCTGATCACCCACACCTCCTGTATCCGGATGCTCTTCATCATTCCTCAATCTTTTCAACTCGTCATCTTTGCACGTGAGTTGAAGAATGATCTCTTCTTGTTTATCCATTCTCTCCCCATGAGCAGCGACAAGGGCTTTAAGTTCCCTGTTCTCTCGTTGAATAAACCGAATATTTTAGTACATATTTCTCTGTGCTAGCTTATGTGCAGCTCTGTCAGCTTACATCTGTGTCTATTGAAGATGCAACAGATTCATCATGTGGAACCACTGAGCTTGAGGAGACATGCCATAGAAATTTGGATACATTGGTTTCATGGGACCCTGAGGACGATTAAAATCCATAAAGGAATGCTCAAGTCTTGGCATCTGTGTAGGAGTAGCTGGAGTCACTAGAGTAATTGGCTGTGGTGTAGGCATACGGGCCAATACAGTCTGAAGTACATCACCAAACACTGGATCTGGTATTGCAGTAGTAATCAAAGTCATAGATGGAGGTACCGGAGACACTGGCATATGAACCGGAGTTGGTGATCTTGGAATCCTTTGAGGCATAGGAGAAGTAGGAACATGAGCTGAAATAGATACCGGTGGAGTTGATATTTCGAACGGTTGACTTGGTATCTCAATTCCCGAACCATATCGAACACGTTGCTTCTTTGGTTTTTCACCATTATCTACTATTGGTTCTTTCCCCTTACGCTTACGCTTTTGCTCATAAGTTAACTCAGATTGTGGTCCCGGACCACTATCACCATCATCACCGTCATTTCCACCATTACCACCTTCACGCTCAGAGTCGGAATTATCATGAGCCCAACGATCATTAGGTGGCTCTTGATAGTCAATGTTTTCCAGATGACCAATCAAACGTTTAAATCGCAGTCGTTCTTCAAGACTTTGACCATGGTAAGATCTCAATCGTCTCATAGTCTCTGAATTCATGTGCTCCAGCTTCAATACATCATCTTGATCTTTAATCAAGTTAGGCTGAAGATCATTGATCATCATCTGCAAGAATATCGGGTACATAAGGAACTTGTGACGGCTGGTGAGATTCTGCTTCAAGTGATAATAAACCAATTCAGAGAAATTGAATGGTTTGTTCAACACTAAAGAAACGAAGACAGATTGTAACATTTCTTGGCACTCATCGAAACCACCTTTACGTCCACCGAGACAATGTATCAACACGTGAAGCAAATACTTGTATTGTTCGCACAAGTTTGCTTTGTTGTACATTGATCGGTGAGTCTTCAAGGTTTGTCTCCAGAAAGCACATATGTTATGGCTTTTGTTCCATGATAGTAACTGGAGCTTGCTCATGTTCGGCTTAATCTTGAGCTTGAGGAGGTTGTTCAGGGTTAGCCTCAGGAACAGGGTTTTGAATGTTCTCATCTGCCATTTCTGTTTGAGCAAACACAAACAGTAGTAAACTATTTAAGAATATATTACTGATTAACGAATGTCTATCTCATTCGTTAAAATGGTTTAAACGAATGAGACATTCGTTATACATTAAATATCTTTCATTCGTTACTAATAACGAATCAAATAATACATTAATTCATTCGCTATCATAACGAATCTGGTTTTATTACCTTAACGAATCAACCCTGATTCATCACCCTTATATGTTATCAGTAAATTCCTATTCGTTCCCTTTAACGAATACTTATTCGTTACTTTTAATGAATCCTATGGTCATTCGTTAACACATTAACGAAGCTGTCCATCATTCATTAAACTAATAACGAATCTGATTTAATTAATCAATTTGACTAATCAGAAGTCAATTATACAATTAATTTTGACTAATTTTAGTCAAAAACGATGAAGATACTCGATGAAACCTTTGATTTCTTATCCCATTCCACAATTAACCACAATAACCAGGTTCAGAAATTGATTTACACCACTAATCAAAGATCATCGGCACTAATTTTTTTCAAAATATAAGTATTATGAGCAGTTAACGATTCGGTTTACATTCAATTTACAAATTAATCTGTTAACCCTTAAACCTCTGATGAAATTCCATGAATCTCATATGGTTGAACTCGCCATTACCTGTTGAATAAGAATATATCAATTATGCTAACAAGCAGGTATAGGATTCTGTAAAAATTTGGCAACAGTTAGGCTTAGAGAGGCAATGAAATAGGAAATGGCAAATGAATAGCCATTCGTCTAATCTTGGGATTATAAACCCAATAATTTCACACTTTCCGAGGGCATTCGTTAAAATTTGAACTAACGAATGGTCTCATTCGTTAACTTACACATCTAATTCAATCAAGAATTTTAAACGAATAAGATTCACATTCGTTAACATATTAACGAATCATACTTTTGCTCTTCCGTTCGTTAACTTTATAACGAATATCAGAGTCATTCGTTAAAATCTTAACGAATGACACATTATTCCATTTCATTCGTTAACTGTTTAACCGAATGTCTTCCATTTGTTATGCACAACGAAAGCGAATGTCAATATAACAAATGAGAGACTCATTCGTTATGTTTAAATAACAAATGGCTTTACATTCCTTAAACCAATTAACGAAAGATCCTTAACGAATGAGATAAAGATCTCATTAAGGATTTAAATAATATTAAAAATTTTAACGATTTAATTAATCAATTAAATCCAATTAGGGTTTTAATTGTTCACATTAAAATACCCGATCAACCAAAGATCGGTACTGTTTTAGCGGATGTTTACGTTAAAACTCCAACTGATACCAGTAGTGAATTACATTAAGTACGATTAACTTAAGATTTGGGGTATCAAACGTTTTCTTTTTGGTTTTGAATTACTCGCCAGCTCGGTAAATCGAAAATAAAGCAGAAACGAAAAAGAAAACTAAATCTTTTTGGATTTTTGAAAATTTTCAATTAACAAACAACTTAAAACAATAAACAATTAAACTATCAAAGTAGTACATATTTTTGTTAGTCGAGTAGGGAATCATATTAACCAAAATTTCCATCCATCACAGTTTTATTTTCAGCTTTTATTATGACAGGTGTTAAGTCGAGTATTGGTATTGTTGTCCACTTAAATCTTTTAACAAATTTTTCAGAACTTTCGGTGATATTATTAATTGGTTCAATTAGGCACAAATATTGGAAAGAATTAGTTCAAATCTTGATTCAAGCGTAAGTTGATTTTCTCCAAATCAAACCAACTTGACTTAAACCTTAGAACCAATTTGATGTAAAAATGATTATATTTAAGCAATCATAGTCTGTAATCCCCACTATAAGATATACCCCCGTTATCAAGCAATACCCTAAGGTCCGTTCCCATGGATGAGTATGCACGATTTCATCTGTCGGTTTACAGACATTGTGTCCCTTGTGGTCCGTTTCTTAATGGAAATAAGAAGCGAGCAAGGGGACAATGTATGACTCATAGCGTGGTTTGATCAAGTCTGTAATTATTTTATACATGAAGTACATTTTGCGATCAAGTTTAAAAACTTAAGCAGTTACAGTGTGGGTTCACTTTTACAAGCATTTTTAATATTCATCGAAATGAATACCATATGTAAAACCACATAAAGACCCAATGGAATCCGGAACCTTAAAGCATCCCATCAATACAGGATTTAAGGCCACAAGACTATACATCGTTGAAGCGTTAACCACCAACTAGACAAATTTTTCTTAAAATGGATTTCAAATTGATTAGAAGGCTTGAGTATAACCGGATTAATACATTTCTGCCATCATTATCAAGACTTTTTATAGAACTAATCTCCCTGGGTATTTAGCAATTTATGTTTATATCACTTACTAATCCATACTTGTTTGTCAAAAGACCTACCAATACATCAATGCAATTAAGCACACAGTCTTTTATTACTTACTTTTTACTGGACTTAGGAGCAAATGACCAATGTACTATCATATTCCCTTTTTGGTTCTAAACTCATTTTGAGGAGCATTTTTCAACGTTTTTGAATTTTTCAATATTTGAATGTTTTTGGAGTTTTTAATATTCTCTATACAAACTGAAAACACAATATTTTTGGATTTTATATTTTCTCCCCCTAAAAACAAAAAAAATTGAACTAAAGCAAGAAAACATAAAATAAAATGATTTTTAACCAAGCTTTTGAATATCTTTTAAAGCTTTTAAACCAATTATACCCAGCAAATATTGAAAATGTGTTTTATCAAACGCTTTGGTATAAAGGTCAGCCTTTTGAAAATCCGTGTGAATTTTATCAATAGAAACTAATTTCTTTTCAAAGCAATCACGTATAAAGTGATAACGGATTTCAATGTGTTTGGTTTTTGAATGATGGACTGGATTTTTGGTGATAGAAATAGCGGCCGAATTGTCAATTAAAATAGGAGTAGTAAGAAACTTCAAACCATAATCCCGTAAATGTTGCTGGATCCAGAGAACCTGTGAGCAGCAACTCGAGGCCGCCACATATTCCGCTTCGGCTGTTGAAGTTGAGACCGTCGTCTGCTTCTTACACTGCCAGGAAACAAGCCGGTTTCCCAAGAACTGACAACCCGCTGTTGTAGACTTGAAATTGATTTTGCATCCTCCATAATCCGAATCAGTAAAAGCGGTGAGATCAAACTTATCGTCCTTGGGGTACCACAACCCGATGTCTGGATTTCCCCTCTGATAATGTAAGATGCGCTTTAATGCCGCCAGATGAGTCACTCGGGGACTCGATGGGTACCTGGCACACAAAAAAATAGCAAACATGACATCAGGTCAAGATGCAGTCAAATACATAAGAGATCCGATCATTGCTCGATACAGGGTTGGATCTACGGTATCCTTCAATTCATCCGGTGATATATTGTGACCCACGGGAAGAGGTGTCGAAGGAATCTTGCCGTCTGATATCTTGAATCGGCTCAAGACATCATTCACGTATTTGGTCTGATGGATAAACATCCCAGAATCACACTGGTGAACCTGCAATCCTAAGAAAAAGCTCATCTCTCCCATCGAACTCATCTCGAATTTGGTTTGTATCGTCTTCTCGAAATCTTTGCACAGACTGTCGTTTGTCGAACTGAAAATAATATCGTCCACATAGATTTGGACGAGGAGCAGATCATCACCAACGTTCTTGTAAAACAAATTACAGTCCACAGCTCCCCTCTTGAATCCGCTTTCGATCAAATGGTCAGCCAACGTGCTGTACCAGGCCCTCGGGGCCTAATGTAAACCATAAAGAGCCTTGTTTAATCGATAAACACGCTCTGGAAAGTCTGGATCCTAGAAACTGGGAGGCTGCTTCACGTATACTTCTTCATGAATAGCTCTATTTAAGAACACCGATTTCACATCCTTCTGATAAACCTTAAAATTCTTGTAGGCTGCATAGGCAAGAAAAATACGTATAGCCTCCAGTAATGCCACAGGAGCATATACTTCAGTGTAATAAATGCCTTCCTGTTGATTGTAACCCAATACGACCAATCGTGCTTTGTTTCTCACGATTACCCCATGGTCGTCCTTTTTGCATTTAAAAACCCATTTTGTCGGAATAGCCTTTTTCACACGATCGGGTTTGTCAATTAAGTCCCATACACCCAGTCTAACAAACTGTTGCAGCTCCTCCTGCATCGCTTAAACCCAAGACGGTTCCTTGAGTGCCATCATGACACTTGTCGGTTCAATCTGTGATAGGAAGCAGGTGTATCATGCAATATTAAGAATACCCTATGAGTGCAAATCCGCATAAGCACATACAATCGAATCCTCAATAGGGGATAAGTTACAGTCAACCATATCATTACATACATTAGCTAATTGGTGTCCTGTACGAACCCCGTCGTTCACATAACCAATTATATGTTCATGCAGATGATTAGAGTGAATCCTTAAGGAAGGAATAGTAGATACAGATACGTTATCACCCAGTTCCTCCACCGTGTCAAAAGAGACAGTTGGTGAATCATCAACAATTAGAATCGGCTTGTTTGTTTCTGGAGCTTCCTCTAATGGAACTGACGATGAATCAACAAAATCAGCATCATCGGAAGAGTCTGACACATCATGAGATGTCTTAGATATATTAAGAGAATCATCAACATCAACCGAAGAAGACCTTGAAATAGGAAGACGTTCTTCCAAATATGATCTAATAAGATCTTCAGGTACTTCTTCAACTACTGACGTAAACGAATTAAATAACTCATCGTAATCGAACATCCAATCGGGACCCGTACCAGTTGGAAGAGGAGTATAACTTTGGCAATCAAAGTGATACCATTCTTCCACACAACCTGAAGAGATATTGAATATACGCTTCTAAGGAGAATTGTATCCTAAAAAGTATCCCTCGAATGCCTTTTCATCAAACTTCCCGGCATCTCTCTTCAATACAATACATGGACATCCGAAAGGTTCCAAATGATTTAACTTCGGCTTACGATTGTTCATAAGCTCGTAACTTGTCTTCTTGAACCTCTTTACTGTTAGTACGCTATTCAGCGTGTAACAAACTATATTCACAGCTTCGTTCCAGAATTGAACGGGTAGCTTAGAATCAGCAAGCATCGTTCTCGCAACCTCAATAAACGTACGGTTCTTTCTTTCAGACACGCTGTTTGTTGAGGAACATAAGGCGCACTGAATTCCCGATGAATTCCTTTCTGAATGCAGAAGAAATCCAATACATTATTCCTGAACTCAGTTCCATTATCACTATGAATTCGTATCACTTTCAGTTTGTAAAGTGATTCGATCTTCGTGATAAGGTTCTGAATTAACAAAGGCTTCTGATCTTTCGACCCCATAAATAACACCCAAGAATAACGTGAGAAGTCATCTGTCACGACTAAGCAATAAAAATCACCCGCTATACTAGCACGATTCACAGGACCAAACAAATCCATATGAAGTCATTCTAGTGGTGTAACAATCGAGTTAATCGATTTACACGTATGTGATTTCTTCTTTTGTTTGCCCTTCTTGCACGTAACGCAATGATCATTAATCTTGAAGTTCTTAAGAGAAACCCCATCCACTAATTCATTAAAAATGAGAAATTTCATCTTGCGTA
The DNA here is from genome assembly GCF_021521415.1 of Bidens hawaiensis. NCBI lineage: Eukaryota > Viridiplantae > Streptophyta > Magnoliopsida > Asterales > Asteraceae > Bidens > Bidens hawaiensis. Next base: position 17,580 of record NW_027498038.1, read on the forward strand.
TGTGAATGTGTCCCATTCGTCGATGCCAAAGTATAGAGTCCTTCTCCGTGGCTTTGGAGACAAAACACATAGCTGAGGGCGAAACACTTACATTACAATTCATGTCAAGTACATAAATATCATTTGATCGAGGTGATCGCATGACAACCATGTCTTCAGGAATCGTGTATCCCGGTTGAAGAATAACACATTCCGTATCTGTGAATATTGTGGTATACTTCTTATCACTTATCTACGAAACGCTCAGCAGATTATGATCCACCTTTTCACAATAATTAACCTTTTCAAACGTCACTTTCCTATTTGAAACTTCTCCTTCCTTTGTAATCATCCCACCGTTATTACCCGCAAAAGCTACATAACCCCCTTGAATATCTTTGATGTTATTAAGAAGATCCAGGTTGCCGGTAATATGTCGAGAACACCCACTATCCATTATCCACTCGTGACAAGACACGGACCTGGATGAACTCTGCACGAACAGGTAAAATGATTAGTTCAAAACGGCAGCCCAAGCCTTAGTCTTGGGCTCTCCCTTTGATACTTTCGGAGATAAGGTTAAATTAACACTAGCATTCGGTACTTGAGAATAGGTGACGGTTTTCTTAGTTTTCTTCTTTAAGTAGCCGTCACGTATTGGCTGAGCATGGTCAACGAATTTGTTTGACAGATTAAATGATTCAACCCGAACGACTTTCTTCGGATTAACATTTGAATACATTATAACACACTCATCAATTTGATTTTCTTCCATATTCTTTTTCATTTCAGTCTTTCGGGTTGATGACGACTTGATATCATCAACCTTTGCTTTACATTTCTTTGAAACATGACCCGGTTCACCACATTTAAAGCAGAAATGTGTGTCTAACAATTTTTGTGGTGAAACGCTTGGTTCGCTTTCATGCAAAGGTCGAGAAATATCAATCTTAGACTTTTCAAAAGTTAATTTCTTTGGAACTTCATATTTTAATCCCTTTTTATTTTGATAAAATTCCAGATTAGTAGAATTCGATGAATCCTCCCTACCAGATGATTTTACAAATTTTATAGGTTTAAACTTGTGACCATTTGTATTCTCTTGAACATTCTCAAATTTTGATTTGTTAAATCTTTTTTCAAGTTCAGTAACTTTTAACGTGTCATCTTGAAAGATACTTTCAAACATTTCAGAATTTAGAAGATTCAAAGGAACTTCCTTGTTCGAAAACACTTTCGACAATCCTTTTAACTTAAAAATCTTCCCACTTGAAAATTTAGGTTGAGGATTGATGAACCTCATTAACTCCTCATCAGACATAGAGGGTTTATCTGATTTAGGTACTTTAGGGGATACCTTAGGAGTTTTTGATGAATCACCCGAAGGCTTTGAACCATACACTGCTTGTTCAAAGTCCTCGGGTTCACACAAGATGTGATTGTCAGCAGGTATGTTATTGTTTTTGACAATCTCATCTGGTTCAGTCAACTCCTCAATAGAACCGTCCAAATCATTTTTGGTAAACACTGATTTACTTGTAATGTTAATCGGTTCTTGAGTTGTTTTAAATTTTTCAACATTATCATATTCAATAGTAGGCATTTCTGGATAATGTTTCACATCGGGAATGCTACAGTAATCTCCTTTAAAAGGAGGAGGAATCTCGACGTACCCTAAACCCGCTTTTCCATTTTTCTTATGAGAATTATTAACTTCAATAATCTCATTTAAAAGAAACGAGGAATCTCGAAATTTTCCTAGTTTGTTTTTCAATTCTAAAACTTCATTTTCTAGGTTTGAAATGCAGGTTCGGAGTCAAAGAATCTCCTTGAAATGTTGTTCAACAACAATTATCTTACATTGAACTTTAGCTTTGAGATCATGAAATGATCTTTTGTGAGGAGTAGTGTTCTGATTTAAAGCTGATTCAAGTTTGATTTTGAGTTCAGCAAATTCAGCACACTCAGTCACAACAGCTGAAGATTCAGATACATTAATTGAAACCTTAGGACACACCTCTTCAATTTTTGCCATGCAGGCAAAAGATTCGGTTTGCACAGATGAACTCTGATCAGAATCATTTTCCAAATCTGAGGTGTCACTTTCTTCAGATACATTATCGCTGCTAGCATCTTCAAACTTCTCAACAGGTTCAACAACAGCAAGGTTGGCTTGATTTCCCAATAAACGTTGAGACCAATCTGCACCTTCATTTGCGACGAAAGCTTAAGTGTTGGACGACTTATTCTTGTCACCCTCTGATGAACTCTTCTTACTTTGATCACTTCCCGATGAATTCTTTCCCGGAGTTCTCTCAGCATTGCGTGGACCTGAATACTCCTTTCTTGGTTTATCACACTTTTTGGCAAAGTGGCCAAAGTCCCCGCAATTATAACACTTGACCTTCAGTTTATCAAATCCAACTCGCTTGTTAAGACTAGGAAGGTCTTTTCCTATTCTTTGCATAAACATTTTAACCTTTCTGACAATCATTTCCATGTTCAACTTGAGATCCATTAGCTCAAGGTCATCGGGATCAATCTGGTTATAGTCTTCATCGGTCAATTCACTTGTTGCAATTTTACTACCAACCAGTTGTTCATATGAAGTCATGAATGCACACACAAACGCAAATTGTTGTTCCGCTTCTTGAAGATTTACTTTAGGGAAACCAGCTTGAAGCATTCGCATTTGATCCAGAATTTGCACCAGTTGCCATGAAGAATACATTAGGCGAACCATTTACATTAGCTGACTCTTCTTATGCTTGAGTGAAAAATGCTATGATTGGAACTGAGCTTGATGAGTTATTTGCCGGCAAAGCACCACCATAAAGAGAAGGATTCTGATTTTGATTATCCTTCAATGAGTTTTGGCACTTCAAATAAAATTCTCTTTCCTCTATCTTGTTAATAAATTGCACGGCAGTGAGCTCTGTGTTATGAAAGAAATTGCACGGCACGAAAGAAACCATTCTTTTTTAACACAAAAAGGAAAGTAGAATATGATGAGGGCAATGTGTTCTTCAGTGTATCAATTTTATCGGCTTCAGTCGGCTCAAGATTCACACTTGACACTTCCACAACAAGATGACTAGACCGATTAATCATCTCCTCCACAGTTTCGTTCTTCATTAAAATAAAACTTCTAAACTGAAATTTTACAAGAGTCTTCTTACTCTCAAGCGTATTTCCCAAGCTTCTTCTTTTCAGAGTTGTGAGTAGAGATGCACAAATCTTAATAGTGCTATACTAGTGAAAGATTTGCTCGGGCAAAGCCATTGTGAGAGTAGAATAAGGTTTTGTCTCACTTTCAAAATCTTTTAGTTCTTGTGCTTCATAGTGCTTAAATTCCTTTGGAGTCCAACCCATATTGTCACTACCTACAAGAGGTGCTACATAAACATCATCAAGAAACCGCACACTGCTTGGATGTACTAACCCTAAATGAGCACGAAGCCTCGGTTCCCACCGAGCAAAATCTGATAGCTTCAGAAGTTTAGGACACTTGTTATGACTACCTATCTCGTTGTCCATTGTCAGCATTTGTTGCATTAAAGCATTCTGGGATGGTAACGCATAGTACAAAGCAGTCTGAGAAGCCATTAGATAACAAGCTTTAAAAATTCAATGACTAAACTTGTTAAACTTAAAACTTATGGTTACTTTTTAAATGAATCAGAACAATAACGAATGTGAGGTACAAAGATTAACGAATGAAAGATATTCGTTAAAGATTCAAGTGAATGTGTGGATAGCGAATGAGATACTGTTCAAACGAGTGGAAGGTTTAGCGAATGAGTTGAACGAATGGTAAACGTGACAAGAGAACGTGAGTTTAACGAATAAGTTTCACGAATGATGAAAGTTTAGCGAATTATGTTAACAAATGTGGTATAAAGTTTAACGAGTATGAAATGAACGAATGATCAGTTAGTCTTAACGAATCAATCTTCAACCATCTTAACGAATCAGGATTCAAATCTTCAAACCAGGATTCAAATCTTCAACTCTTCAGATCTTAGTTCGTACTAGTCCGAAATCACTAAAACCTATATCAATTCGCTTGTAACTCAATTTCGAACCTTACTATCGTCATCACAAACACCAACTAACACTCAGTTCAATCAGTTCTGTAAGTCCCGTGGAGGATCTTTCAATATGCTATCAACTGATGTTAATGTTGGTGCGGAAATCCAACACAAGATGATACAAGAATAAGTATAAAGAACTCAAAATATTGCTTCAAAACACACGTTATGATTAACGTCGGGTGCTTAAGCATAATGTTTACAATACTCGTCTAATGTATCTATGATACTAGACGGCCAAAATCACACACGTCAACAACCCTAAACCCTATACAAGATATCTATAAATAGGGTAGCCAACATACCAGCCCAACAAAAGCCCAAAGCCCACCGAGAACCATAAGGTTCTCGGTTTACATATTACACCTAATCTAAGCCCAAAAATACAAGCATAAACCACAAAATATAGCCCAACATTCTCCCCCTTGGTTTACTGCTTGATCAAAACTACTTCTGCTGCAGACGATCAACGTACATCTATATCTTCATTTAGGCCTTTCGGCGTATATATTGTGGCTTCTAAATAAACACTTGGAGGTTCAGTGTCTTATTTAGGGCCTTTATTTAAAACCTGGCTAGTAATCCAGCACAGGTCATGCTACTATCCGTATGAAATAGATAAACATGATGTTCGTCATCATGAATAGCAGCAAATATTAGGCTTGATTGACACAGAAAAGTCAAACACGATGTATCTTTGGTAGAACCAACAAATCCTCGATCATGGTTTGACCGAGAATTCTTCACAACATCTTTGAGCCGAAAATCTCTTTGATTGATTAGAAGAATCTGGTCAGTCCACACCGAAAACTTGAGAACACTATTCATTGTCATCTCCATATTACCAATCACCATTGAAGACCAAACCTGTAACAGTAACATGATAACTAACACAACATTCAGTAACTTCATGAAGAGAAAAACGAACAAGCTTACCGAACTCATGAACCGATTGTTTCTAATATTCCAATTAATCATCACAGTAAATATTTCATCCATACTGATTATATAAGCACTCAAGAAAGATTTACTGTACATTGCAAAGATTTCGCTCGAAAATTTTGAGGGAACAAGAAAAGACCTGATGGCGGCGAGTAGATGAGAGAGAACTTGATGGATATGATGTGGGAAGATTTTAGAAGTTATTGGAAGACACACAAATCAGGAGTAATAAATCGAAGGTAATGAGTGCCTTTTAAACTCCCAAGACGCCTCCATTTGAGCCGTAAATACATATGAGCCGAGAACAGATAGACCGAGAACATGTATAACCGAGAACAGTTATTTTTAACTAACCGAGAACGGTTATTCTTAGACACAAAATATATCTCAGTGCATTTTGAAAAATAACCCGATTCATGTGAAAATGATTTCTTAAAACATTTGTTTCGACACGAGTAAACATGAGGTAAAAAACAAAATTAAAAAATCGAAAGATTAAAATAAAACTTAAATTAAAACAAAATTTACCTATCCAGTCTTTAGAAAATCAACATATATTGGGATCAAATTTCAGCTATTTAAAAACGAACCACCTTTTTATGAAAAGATCCGAACATTAAATCATATTGATTAAGGTATTTTCACAATGATTCATTTCCATCATTATTGTGACATAGTGAAAAGGTTGATAGCAGGTAATTTTTTTCATGATTTTCATTGCGCCAGTAATATGATTATATTCGATTAGGCATAAAGCTTACATGGACATCACTTATGGACCTCTGATGCCCCTTATCTATTCTCAAGGCATATTTGGCTTTCCCAGATCACCCCAATTTGACTCCAACCCCATAGTACTTGATCAAAATACTTTTCTCTATACAAAATGATTTTAAGCTTTAAGGTTGAACGTTGGACTTACATGCCATCCGGACTTACAAGCCTTAGATTCAGGATGTTTAGGACTTATTTGAATGGTCCACCCATGTAGTTCCCTGGGACCCCTTTAAGCTTTTAGAAAACAATTTTTATGAATTTTTTTTATAACACAAATGAAATATAATCTTTTTGGCGATCAAGACACTAACGGGCTCGTGTATGATTAGGTAATTGCTTTTCTGCCTATCATTCGGAGAGATGTATCTCGGGACATACAAATATCTTCAAAATGACTCTCCACAATAAGTTTAGCAGATTTAGTTTATATCACTTTGAACTTTTAATTATCATGGAAAGATACCATACACATCAATGACTAATCAAAAGCCTTTTTAGCCTAATAACTTCACACGATAGGCACTCAAAATCACTATATCTATCATTTCTCAAAGGTTGGATCAATTTTCATTTGAAAATACTTTAAGCTTCTGAAAAGCTTTTAGCTGAATAATAATATCACTTCCCAGATGATACCCCGAAGACGATTTAAACTCAATCACCCCAGCTGCCTTCAGTTTTCAGGCGAATGGCTATCCTATGTGTCTACAGGTAGACGATAGGACCAAACACATAATAAAATGTGTCCTTCAAACTTTAGGCGGCCGACATAACTTTCAGTGAGGGAATTTAAAGGGATAGTTAAATCAAAACCAAAAAATGTTTTTTTATGAATGTTTAGTCACCCCGGTCACTTTCAGTCCTAAGGTTAATGGCTATCCCAAGAGTCAAACATTGATGACGGGACCAAACATATGAAATATGTCCATTGAACTTGAGTGGCCGGCAAGATTTTAAGCAAAGGAACAAAAAAAAATTTTTTTAATTTTTATTTTTTTTAATTAGACACAGACACACACACTCTTTTTGTATTTTCCTTTTTCTCCCCCTAAATTTGTACCGAAATTATGACACGAAGAAAAAAAATTTATGTACACAATTTACACCTCAAAAATACTCAGTCATCAAAACGCAGCATCTTAAGAAATCCCACAAGCACATTAAATCTGGCTATTCCGATCGGTTTTGTAAATAGGTCCGCCACATTATTATCAGTGTGGACCTGTTCAAGTTGAATCAGTTTCCGGTCGTAACAGTCACGAATAAAATGGACCTTGATGTCAATGTGCTTGGTTTTGGAATGCTGAACAGGATTTTTAACAATTGCAATAGCAGCATTATTATCACAAAATATGGGAGTGTTAAGAAATTCCAAACCGTAATCCAGCAATTGATGTTGCATCCAGATAACCTGTGAACAACACGCTGACGCAGCAACATACTCCGCCTTGGCAGTCAAAGTAGACACCGTTTGTTGTTTCTTGCACTGCCATGAAAAGAGACGATCTCCTAGAAACTGGCAGTCGGCAGATGTGGAGTTCCTATCAATGTAATCTCCACCATAATTGCTATCAGCAAAAGAATAAAGATCAAATTATGAGTTTTTGGGATACCAAAGACCTAACTTCGGTTGTCCCTTCAGATATCTAAATATACGTTTAACAGCAATTAAATGAGAAAGTTTTAGATTAGCCTGGAAGCGAGCACATTGACTGACTGCAAACATGATGTCTGGACGACTGGCGGTGAGATACATCAGAGACCCGATCATCGATCGATAGTACGTTTGATCTACGAGACTCCCTTCAGGATTAGACGTCAGAAGAGGCCTTTCTGCCATTGGAGTGGCGACATTCTTGGAAACTTGAAATTCAAATTTTGCAAGCATATCTTCAATGTACTTTCCTTGATGCAGCAAAATTCCGGTCGAGCTCTGACGAACCTGCAATCCTAGAAATGTTGTCATCTCCCCCAACGAGCTCATCTCGAACCTCTTCTTCATAACCTCTTCAAATTCTGAACACAGCGCAGCACTGGTAGAACCGAAAATAATGTCATCCACATAAATCTGCACCATAATCAAATCTTTCCCGACTGTTTTAAGGAACAGAGTTTGATCATTGGTCCCCCTTTCATAACCATGTCCCATAAGATGTGCCGTCAACTTAGCATACCATGCCCGAGGGGCTTGGTGAAGACCATAAAGTGCTTTATCCAACTTGTAGACATGATTAGGATTCTTAGGGTCTACAAACCCCGGTGGCTGATCCACATAAATCTCTTCCTTAACTTCACCATACAAAAACGCGGTCTTAACATCCATCTGATATACCGTGAACCCCATGAAAGATGCATAGGCTAGAAAAATACGAATGCCCTCAAGTCTAGCTACAGGAGCATAGACTTTGGTGTAATCTAACCCTTCAACCTGACGAAAACCACAAACAACTAACCGTGTCTTGTTTCTAACAATAACTCCCGTGTCATCTTGCTTGTTTCGGAAAACTCATCTTGTATCTAGTGCTTTCTTTCCCTCTAGCAGTTCAACTAACTTCCACACTTTCAGTTTATCGAACTGATTCAACTCTTCGTGCATGGCATCCACCCAACTTGGTTCTTGAAGAGCCATTTCCACCGACTTCGGCTCAATCTGACGGATGAAGCAAGAAAACAAACAACTGTTTATGTGTCCTGTCTGACTTCTGGTGAACACACCTGCTTCAAGAGAGCCGATAACATTCTCAATAGGATGATTTCATTGGGTTCTTGTTGGAATTGGTTGTTCGGGAACATCTCCAACAGGAGATAAGTTGGATAGATTTTCACCGACATCAGTGAGTGGATTCTTCCATCCAGAAGCTGCCGTACTATGTGAGTACGAAGTGCTGGCAACGTATTCATTCGGAATGACATCGGGAAACAAAGTGCTCCCGAAGATTTGACGAATAGGACTCTCCCCCTCAACTGCTGAATCATTTACTGAAGAGTTTGGAATATGCACGGTTTCTGTAACTTCTTTCGATTGGCTGACAGACGCAGGTGGTTTGTCATCAAGTGGTTCTGCGAAATCATCATCCAATAGAGGAGATATGTGAGATACTGCATGTGAACCTTCTCTCTCAGTATCTGCAGTGGCACCACCTGAAGTTTCTATGTTGATGACCGAAACTACATTGAATGGCTTGAAGAGTTCATTGTAGTCGAACAGCCAGTCCGGACCAACACGTGCATCAGTCTTTTTTTCTTCCAACCAACGAACATCATATGATTCAAGAATCTGTTTAGTTGACTTATTGTAGACTCTGTAGGTAATGTGACCAGCATACCCAACAAAGTAACAATCATCAGCTTTGGCACCAAACTTCAGAGTAGACTCAAGATTCAGTAGAGTACACGGACAACCAAAGGCTCTGAAGTGTGCAACAATAGGCTTTTGACCATAAACGATCTCATACGGAGTTTTCATTTTTGATTTGTTGATTATCACCCGATTCTGAACATAGCACACCGTGTTGATGGCTTCAGCCCAGAAGAACAGAGGCAGTTTAGAGTCTCACAGCATGGTCCTTGCTGCCTCGATAAGAGTCCTATTTCTCCTTTCAGCCACACCATTCTGTTGTGGTGTCCGAGCTGAGCTGTACTGGCGAAGCACCCCCTTTTCTGAACAAAAATAATTCAATGAAGCATTCTTGAACTCCGTACCATTGTCACAACGAATTCCTTTCAGCTTCAGATTCAGCTGATTTTCCATCAGCACCACGAACCTCTTAATCAGCTCAGCAGTTTCACTCTTATTTGACAAGAAAAATACCCAAGTAAAACGTGAGTAATCACCAGTGATAACCAAACAATAAGAGCTGCGAGAAAGACTTAAGACATGAATTGGACCAAAAAGATCCATATGCAATAGCTGAAAAACTGATGAGATGGTATTAATCAGTTTTGGCTTGTGAGATTTTCGATGATGCTTGCCCAGAGCACAGGCCACACAATTTTCAATGGTAAAAAAATCTTTAAGGGTAATCCACGTACCAAATCATTTTTAGCAAGACGATTCAGATTTTTCATATTAGCATGACCTAGACGACGATGCCAAAGCATTGCATTATGTTCAGACACTTTTGAGAACAAACAGGTTATTTCATCAGGAACATTTTTGTTCATGTCGATCACGTAAGCATTATCTTTTCTTTGTGATCGAACAAGAATCCAGTTTTCAGGTATAATGATACCCGGTTTCAAAACCAAACACTCCCTTTTAGTAAAATGAGTTGAAAACCCTTTATCACATATTTGTGACACGCTCAACAAACTATGCTTCAGCTCTGGAACAAAATTAACATTCTCAAATTTCAGAACACCGTTACTTACAGTACCCTTCTGTGTGATCTTCCCTTTTTCTCCACCCCCAAAGGACACATACCCACCATTAAAAGTTTGAAGGTCGTGTAGCTGGGAAATGTCTCCTTTCATGTGCCTGGAACAGCCACTATCAACATACCAAGGTCTGATGATATTCCTCCATAGCTACTCCTGCACAAAGTGCGGGATTAATTAGATTTTGGCACCCCGTCCATAGTGACACTAGGTACTCCTGACTCGTCTACCCTGGTTACGGGCTGCCATGACATATCTTCTCGATTATCTAAAATAGAAGAAGAAACCTTCTTTACCGGAGACTTAGGCATCCATTTATATTTACCATTGAAAGATTTAATGTTGTTTATACGAATGGATGGTTCAATCTCTGGTTTACGTGTAGAGGGAACAAATGAATTTGTTCTCCCGACAGGCCGAGGCTAAGAAATCGAGTTCGTTTTTGAAGTAGAAACATAATGTTGGGTCGGATTTCTTAATAAGGAAGATTGGAATCTTCCCAACCTCCTCAAAAACGGCTAAGTATGGAATACGAGCAAGCCCAGAAGATCGAGCATGGTTTTTACTACTTCGAGCAAGGTTCTGAATCTTAAATGGTTGATTCTTAAGTGTTGAAGGCTTCGAGCAAGCTACACTTCAACGAGCAAGGGTATTCTTCTATCGAGCATGGATTGCCAATCGAGCAAACAGCTTGATCATACAAGTTCCAGCCAAGTGTTACGAGCACAGGATGATCGAGCACATGGGGACGAGCATGGATGCAATAAGAGGATGTCACGTGAATCAAAGCAAAGACTTTGAGCACAGTTCAGTTACCAAGCAAGATTTACATCCGAGCATGATAAAGATTGCTGAATAAGAAAAGCTGAAGACATCAAGAAGAATGAGCTTGCTCGATGGACTTATTCGAGCAAAGCTTGAACAAGTCAAGAGGAATGATGCTTACTCGAAGAGAATATGTATTCTCCGAAAGAGAATATATTCCAAGTAAAATCTGCTCGAAGACACTCATCGAGCATACCTTGCAAAGGAAAGGTTTGAAGATGACTTACAAGGAAAGAAACGGATTTGAAGAATGGAAGATTATTTGCTGATCACATAGAGTTGAAATTCGATGGCATCGGTCTAAGGGGGAGATTGTTGGAACTTATATTTTAGACCGACGCATCGAATTATTATAATTATGGGTGAAAAATAATTAATATTTTTGGTCTCAACCAAGGGTGGATGGCTTGAATACCAAGACATGCTAGACCAGTATAAACAGATGTATTTGCTAATTTGTCTTGCATGAGTGTATTTTGTATTTGGTAAGATCTAGGGTTTTATCCCTACGAGAGAGTCGCCGCCTCCGGGATGAGCTCTCCCGGAGGTGGCTGATCTTTATTGTATGTATGAGTGCTTTGTATGACAATCTTTGACTGATGAAATCATACTACCACTTCTTTATTTGTGTTTCGATTACATGTCCATATACCATTCAAGAGTGAATACGATTCGATCCTTGCTCAGATCCAAGCTCCCCCGTTAATAACGACCATTATTCACGCTTCCGCACCGGGGCTTGGGTCTTATCAAGTGGTATCAGAGCTTGAGTAAGCTCACTGAAGACCACGGGACTGAAGGTTTGTGAGGAAAAGTGAAGATTAACTGTGCATTGCTGTTGATAACACTGATAAAATGGAAGATCAAGAAGTTTCAACCAACAAGATTCCAAGAATACTTGGACAAGAGAACTTCATAAAGTGGAAGGTGTTGTTTGAGGCTGCTGTGAACTACAACGATCCAGAACTTTGGATGGCTATTACTGAAGGGAATTACACTCCTTCAACCGCTCCAAATAACAGTGATGCGGTAGATCTAAGAATGAAAAAGAGGGATGACAAAGCACTGTCCATGCTGAAGTTGGGACTTTCATGGGAGATTCTAACCATTGTAAATCATCATAAGAATACTAAGGATATGTATGATGCAATGATTGAAATGTTTGAAGGTAATATTGAGTTAAGAGACATAAAGAAAGATCGACTGAAGAAGCAGTTGGACAGGTTCAAGTTTAAGGAAGGAGAAAGTCTAAAGTCAGTGTTACAAAGGTTCATGACCATTGTAAATGAAATAAGGACCACTGATTTGCATATTTTCAACTTTGAGCTTAACAAGAAGCTTTTATCATCTCTATCTGGGGAATGGTATACTGCAAGCAAGTTCATAAAGGAAAAGGCAAGTTTTCCTACCTTCAAACTAGATGATGTGATTACCTTCCTCAAGGCTGCTGAACATGAAATGATAGAGAATCGCATGATTCGAGAGGACAAGCCAAGCTTTCAAATGAACAATGCACTTGTGGCACCTATGGGCAACCTCTCTGTCAAAAATCAACAGCCTATTGTTGAGGAACCATCAGATGCACACTCCTCATGTAACAATCAGTCAAGATTCATTGTGCAACTGATTGAAGATAACCATTCATCTACTGGAAATGGGCAATCAAATTTTGCATATCACAACCAGACTCAAGGAACAGACTATCAGGCCTTGTTCTCAATGTTCACTGAGTCTTATCATGCCTTTGTGGCCAAGAATCTGATAAACACAAGCATCGTGCAAGAAGACTTAGAACAAATTGATGCTGATGATTTAGAAGATATGGACATCAAATGGCAAGCGGCCATGTTGGCAGTAAGAAGTAAAAGGTTGTATAACAGAACTAGCAAAAGTAGTTTCAATGGACCAAATGAAAGAATTGGATTTAACAAATCCAAGGCCATCTGTTATAACTGTCAACAACCTGGACACCTTGCAAGAGAGTGCAACATGCCAAGACAGTTTCGAAATCAAATCAAAGTCAGTTCTATCAGAATCAGAATCAGAATCAGAACTTTCAGCAGCAAAGGACTCAAATGCCCAATCAAAATCCCTATCAAAATCAGAATAGAACCCAGCAACAAACATTTCAACCTCAGAGAACTAATCAAATGCAGGTTCATACAAATCAAAGCAGACCATCTCAAAATGGTGTGAACCAGCAAAGAGATCAAGGGAATGTGGCCGTTGCAAGGGTGGCTCAGGATGGAGAGTTTGACTGGAGTAATCATGTTGCTGAGATGGAAAGAGCAAATGTTGCATTCATGGCCAAAATTAATGAGAAGGCTGAATCTTCAAACATTCAGGTACATTCTAATACTTCTATTTCTGATCTTCTTGCTAAAATTGAAGAATTAAATCAGGAGGTTGGAAAATGGAAAACTGAATGTGGTAGGAAGGATGTCTTTCTAAATGTGTATGCTGAAAGTGAGGCTACATATTGTCACACCCGACCCTAAACGGCGGAAACAGCCGGGTGCGCGCGAGTGGGAATTGATAATCAAGCACGGGTCATTGCAAACATTCAAATAAATTTTTCCATTGCGCATGAAATGTCTAGTACAGAATACATTACATTGTTTAGAATTACATATAAAAACATCCACATATGAAAAACGTTGAAGATTTCCGCGCCATATCCCCTTACACGGCGGGAACAACCACGCGTGTGGAAGGGATAGAACTAAAATCTTCCAAAAACCATTTTTTTTTATAGATGTTCTGCGTGAAGTGCTCTATGTGTGACTCCTTGCGCTACTAATTATCACCTGAAAGACACGTAAAAACATTTGAATCAGTATAAACTGAGTGAGTTCACAGGTTTTGGTGACTTGATAAATCGTATTGTATCATATCCTTGATAAAACCATATTGAAACATATTTCTGATAACATCATTAAAACATATGCTTGATAAAACCATATTGAAACATATTTCTGATAACATCATTAAAACATATGCTTGATAAAACCATATTGAAACATATTTCTGATAACATCATTAAAACATATGCTTGATAAAGCCGTCCCGCGGGTTACGCGCGGACATTTCTGAAAACCGTGCTCGTCCATGCAAAGTGGCGCTGCCACTACGAGCGAAAATAATACCGTCCCGCGGGTTACGCGCGGACGTTGTGCTCGGAAAACTAGGCGCTCGTCCATGCAAAGAGGTGCGACCCCTACGAGCGGGCTTTACAACCATTAGTACTACCCCATGACCATACTAGGCACTCGTCTATGCAAAGAGGTGCGACCCCTACGAGCGGGTTGATCAAACACAGTAGTCCCTACCCTTAGAGTTCCATTGACGAAGTGATCACTTTCTTGTTCTTGCGCACTCACATTGAAAACCAAGATAAACCCCATGAACAGATAATCGTTTGCATTGCTTGTAAATATACCATGATAAAACATAATTTAAACACGTGTCCCTCGCCCCGAAAACAGTTTAAAAACAGTGAAAATAGGGGCTGTGAGACTCACCTGTGATTCTTGTTAAGTGATGGTTTAGAGAGAGATTAAACGAGATTCGGGTTTCCTGATGTTAGCCTCGAAATTGGAAGTCTAAAATATGTTTAAATAACAAGAAATATGTATATTAAGATCAAGAAATCGAAGAATATAAGGGTTGGTCAGAAAAGTAAATCTTAAGACTAAAGTTTCGGCTTACCTAGTGATGGAAACGGAACTGGAAACGGATGCTCGGAAGATGGTTAGTGCAGAATTACAGGTTTAAGAGAGGAGTTTGAAGTGTGTTTGTGTGATATTTTTATTCAAGAATTGATACTTATTTATAGGCAAATTCAAGGGAACACAATCCCTTGATTTAGGGGATTGAAATCTTATCATATTGGGTGTAATGATGACAAGGTATGGGGTTTATTATTATTTATTTTAGGGATGGGGGTGATGGTCCTAGGGAGTGGTTATAAAGATTCTGATGGATTTGACAGTACATGCAGGACTGTGGTTGGTGAGAGTAGGTGCGGCTGACAGCTGACATTTCGTGTTACAGTATACTTTTCCTGGTACTGTTGTCAGTGTGCAGTCAAAAGGTAAAAATCTTTAAAACACGTAACTGGTTCTTTCTGGGCGGGGGTAATCCCTTACATCTGAAGAATAGACTAAGTGTTTTGTGCGTGTAGCCTTGCGCGTATAGCCTTCTGCGTGAAGGCCATTTCTTTGAACGTTGTGGGTGCGTAACCTTCTCGTAGTCAGGGACGTTGAGTTTCATTTGTAGATTCTCCATGAGGTCTTGGTATTTCAACATAGTGATCAGTTATGTTGAAGTCAATTCCATCTTGGAGCTTCAGACAAACTAGCTCTCAATGTTCCCTCCATGCGGGGAGGTTAGTTCCCTTTCCGCACGCGCACAAATGATTTGATTATTGAAGAGGTATGCACCCGCCTTAGCATCAAGCGGGGCGGCTGACCCATTAGACACGACATGAAATTAAGTTATGAAAACACAAAACCTGTGCGCGTGGCGCACATAACATATGCCCGCGCGGATCCTATCATGGCGCGCATCGCATCCGCGCATGGCGCATATAACATATGCCCGCGCTGATCCTAACATGGCGCGCATAACATACAAAATCTCCTAATAATTAGGTTGGTTACTTGGTTTATGGGATTGGGGAAATTACCGGGTGTCACATTCTCCCCCTGTTAGGAGAATTTCGTCCCGAAATTTAGGAGGTGTCGCTGGTAGGAGCTATTCTTTGGAAGAGGTATGGGTACTTTTTGCGCATTTAGTCTTCTCTTTCCCAAGTGAATTCAGGTCCACGCTTTGAGTTCCATTGAACCTTTACTAACTTGATTCGGCTTCTTCGCAACTTTTGTTCTTTCCAATCGGTTACTGCTATAGGCTCTTCCACGAAGTGTAGCTGTTTGTCGATATGAACCTCGTCCAATGGTTAAATTAACGTTTCATCAGATAAGCACTTTTTGAGGTTGGATACAAGAAACGTGTCGTGAACTCCACTAAGTTCGGCGGGTAAATGGAGTTTATAAGCAACTGGACCGATCCTTTCCAGGATCTCAAATGGTCCGATGTATCGCGGATTTAACTTTCCTCGCTTGCCGAAACGGGGGACTCCCTTCCATGGAGAGACTTTCAAAAGTACTCTATCCCCTACTTGAAATTCCAACGGTTTTCTTCACACATCTGCATAGCTTTTCTGTCTGTCGCGCGCTGCCTTAAGGCGATCCCGTATCTGGAAAATTTTGTCCGTCGTTTCTTGGATCAATTCTGGACCAGTCATTTGCTTGTCACCCACTTCAGCCCAACACAGTGGGGACCTACACTTGAGCCCATACAAGGCTTCAAATGGCGCAGCCTTGAGGCTTGTGTGATAACTGTTATTGTATGAAAATTCAACCAATGGGAGATGAGTATCCCAGCTACCCCCGAAATCGATTGCGCACGCGCGCAACATATCTTCTAATGTTTGAATGGTTCGCTCGCTTTTTCCATCCGTTTGGGGATGATAAGCCGTACTCATGTCAAGACGAGTACCTAAAGCCCCTTGTAACGATCTCCAAAATCTTGAGGTGAAACGACTATCTCTATCAGAAATGATGGATACCGGAACTCCGTGTTTTGAAACTACTTCTCGAATATACAATCGGGCTAACTTTTCCATCTTATTGGTTTCCTTGATCGGCAGGAAGTGTGCTGACTTAGTTAGCCGGTCTACAATAACCCAAATCGTGTTGTAACCCCCAGGTGTCCTTGGCAGTTTGGTAATGAAGTCCATGGAGATTTGTTCCCACTTCCACATGGGAATTTCTGGCTGTTGAAGCAACCCCGACGGTTTCTGGTATTCAGCCTTCACCTTCGAACACGTCAGGCACTTACTGACATACGTCGCGATGTCGCCCTTAAGATTGGGCCACCAATACAGCGCTTTAACATCTTGGTACATCTTGTCTGCGCCAGGATGTACGGAATACCGCGTTTTGTGAGCTTCGTTTAACACTTGCTCGTGCAATCCTCCTTTGAGAGGGACCCATATGCGGTTGGCAAAATATCGAGTATCGTTCTCTTTGAGCTCCAAATTCTTAATCATACCCCCAAGGGATTCGTTCTTGACAAACTCTGATTTCAAGGCTTCTTGTTGAGCTTCTCGGATGCGGGTAGTGAGGTCTGCGCGAATGGTCAATCTTAGAGCCTTAACTCGTAGCGTCTTTGCTCGCTCTTTCCTACTTAAAGCGTCTGCTACCACATTCGCCTTTCCAGGATGATACTTTATTTCACAATCATAATCATTCAATAATTCAACCCATCTTCGTTGCCTCATGTTTAAATCCTTTTGATCAAATATATGTTGAAGGCTCTTGTGATCCGTAAAAATCAAACACTTTGTACCATAAAGATAATGGCGCCAAATCTTTAGCGCGAAAACAACTGCTCCAAGTTCCAGATCATGCGTTGTATAATTCCTTTCATTGACCTTGAGTTGACGAGAGGCATACGCTAAGACTTTGTTTCTCTGCATAAGGACACATCCGAGTCCTTGATATGAAGCGTCGCAGTAGACGACGATGTCGTCCGTCCCCTCGGGTAGCGACAAAACTGGCGCACTACATAACTTTTGCTTTAATATTTGAAACGCTGCTTCCTGGTTTTCGCCCCAATCAAACTTCTTATCTTTCTGTGTTAGCGCAGTCAGAGGTAAAGCTATCTTGGAGAAGTTCTCAATGAAACGTCGATAGTAGCCAGCTAGTCCTAGGAATTGCCTCACCTCAGTTGGTGTTTTTGGCGCTTCCCAATTCTCGATGGCTTTGACCTTGGAAGGATCGACGTGTATTCCTTTCTCGTTTACAACGTGACCGAGAAAGTGAACCTCTCTAAGCCAAAACTCACATTTAGAAAATTTTGCATACAACTTTTCTTCCTTCAGCAACTCCAAAATTAATCTCAGATGTTGTTCATGCTCAGCTCTGGTTCGGGAGTAAACCAGAATATCATCTATAAATACAATCACAAACTTATCCAAGTATGGTTTGCACACACGGTTCATCAGATCCATGAATACAGCCGGCGCATTAGTTAGCCCGAAAGGCATCACTAAGAACTCATAATGGCCGTATCTAGTTCGGAAGGCTGTCTTCGGCACGTCTTCCTCATGGACCCTAAGTTGGTGGTAACCTGACCGTAGATCTATCTTCGAGTAATAACTGGATCCCTGCAACTGATCAAATAAGTCGTCAATCCTCGGTAAGGGGTACCGATTCTTGACTGTCAGCTTGTTCAATTCCCTGTAGTCAATACACATTCTAAATGAACCATCCTTCTTCTTTACAAAATGTACTGGAGCACCCCAGGGTGAAAAGCTTGGGCGTATGAAGCCCTTATCCAATAGTTCCTGCAACTGATTGGATAGTTCTTGCATCTCGGATGGAGCTAGTCGATAGGGTGCTCGAGCTACTGGTGCAGCTCCTGGAACCAAGTCGATTCGAAACTCGACTTGTCGCGGTGGCGGTAATCCGGGCAGATCTTCAGGGAAAATTTCCGGGAATTCGCGCACCACTGGTAAGTCTTCAATCTTTCGTTCATCTCCTTTCTTCTCTACTACGTGCGCCAGGAAGGCGTAGCATCCTTTCCTCAGGCACTTGCGCGCCTTTAGACACGAAATGAGTTTTGTCGCAACTCCACTTCTTTCCCCTTGAATTACCAAGGTTTCTCCGCTCAACAGCGGGATCTGAACCTGCTTCTCATGGCAAATAACTTCCGCGTGGTTCTCGACTAACCAATCCATGCCTACCACAATGTCAAAGCTTCCCAAGTCTATTGGTAATAAGTTAATATTGAATCCGTGACCTCCCATGACCAATACACATTGCTCAGTCCTCTCGTTCGCGCGTATCTGCCTACCATTGGCTAGTTCTATAGTATAAGGCGTGTCTAGCCTACTGGTTGCTAGGCCTAGTGAGTTTTTAAACTCAGTGGATATGAAACTTAGGTCAGCGCCAGTATCAAATAAGACAGATGCAAAATGGTCGTTAAGTAGAAACGTACCGGTTACCACATTCGGTTCTTCTTTTGCTTCGCCCGCGCCGATCACAAAGGCTCTCCCGCGAGCTTGGTTTCTCTTTTGCGGGCAATCCCGACTGAAATGTCCTGGCTTCCCGCATGCGTAGCAGTTGTCGTTTGCTCCAGCTTCCTTATGGCAGTTTATCGCCTTGTGCCCTGGTCTGCTACATTTGGCGCATACGATGCTTGCACATTCACCCTCGTGGTGATACTTGCATCTGCTGCACCATGGGCGAGGCCCATTGTACCCTTTTCGTGATGGCTCCAAGGCTTGTATCGCGTAAGCCCTTACGCTCTCCTGTTTCTTGAATGGCGGTTGCTTGGAGTCGGACCCTCGGTGGTGAGAGTTCCATTTTCTCTTGGGGTCAGAGGTTCGCTGCTCGTTCCCGTGCGAGGTCAACATGCCCGCACGGACCGTATCTCTTGTAAGAGTGATGGCCCGCGCCACTGCCTCATCAAAGGTTGGAGGCGCTGCGGCATTGAGCGGAACTCTGATAACATGGGGTAACCCAAAGATATACCTCTCTATCTTTTTCTCCTCCGTGTTCGCCATATCCGGCACCATCTGGCAAAGTTCGTTGAATCGGTTGTTGTAGGCGTCGATATCAGTTCCTATCATGGTGTGGTTCCAAAATTCCTGCTGTAGACTCTGAATTTCGGCGCGAGAGCAGAACTTTTTCATCATCATTTCCTTCAGCTCCTCCCAGGTCTTGTGGAGAGCAACTTCTCGTCCCAATGTTTTCACTTGAAACTTCCACCAAGACGAGGCCGCTTCTTGAAACATGCAGGTCGCGTAAAGGACCTTTTGATTTTCACTACACCCGCTAATGGAGAGAACTGTCTCCATTTTGTCGATCCAGTTGTAGAGCCCAATGGCCCCTTCGGTGCCCTTGAATGGCCAAGGCTTACAGGCCATAAATGTCTTATAGGAGCATCCTTTGTCCAAAGCTCCTGATTCGGGTTCTGGGGTTTCGGTCTCTTGACGACCCTGACTTGATTCGGCCTTGCTGGCCTCATGCGTTGCGATCGCCTGTGCGATTATTTCCGCGAGTTCCTCGGGTGTCATGGTAATTCCCTTGGCTCTGGTGGGAGGCATTCTCGTTTTTCTTAAAAGAGAACGAAAATATATCAAACTTAGCGCATGTACCCTGAGCACATAATGTTCTTATCCTTAGTGTTCACTAGACATTGTGTGACCCGTGTTCCTAAGTGTGTGTGTGGTTTTTCTTTTGAAAATATTTTCTTTGCAAAATATTTCATGCGATTCCCCTACGGTTATAGTCTAGGTTAAAACTTCTTTCCTAGTTCGCTATAACCAGTGCTCTGATACCAATCTGTCACACCCGACCCTAAACGGCGGAAACAGCCGGGTGCGCGCGAGTGGGAATTGATAATCAAGCACGGGTCATTGCAAACATTCAAATAAATTTTTCCATTGCGCATGAAATGTCTAGTACAGAATACATTACATTGTTTAGAATTACATATAAAAACATCCACATATGAAAAACGTTGAAGATTTCCGCGCCATATCCCCTTACACGGCGGGAACAACCACGCGTGTGGAAGGGATAGAACTAAAATCTTCCAAAAACCATTTTTTTTTTTTATAGATGTTCTGCGTGAAGTGCTCTATGTGTGACTCCTTGCGCTACTAATTATCACCTGAAAGACACGTAAAAACATTTGAATCAGTATAAACTGAGTGAGTTCACAGGTTTTGGTGACTTGATAAATCGTATTGTATCATATCCTTGATAAAACCATATTGAAACATATTTCTGATAACATCATTAAAACATATGCTTGATAAAACCATATTGAAACATATTTCTGATAACATCATTAAAACATATGCTTGATAAAACCATATTGAAACATATTTCTGATAACATCATTTAAACATATGCTTGATAAAGCCGTCCCGCGGGTTACGCGCGGACATTTCTGAAAACCGTGCTCGTCCATGCAAAGTGGCGCTGCCACTACGAGCGAAAATAATACCGTCCCGCGGGTTACGCGCGGACGTTGTGCTCGGAAAACTAGGCGCTCGTCCATGCAAAGAGGTGCGACCCCTACGAGCGGGCTTTACAACCAGTAGTACTACCCCATGACCATACTAGGCACTCGTCTATGCAAAGAGGTGCGACCCCTACGAGCGGGTTGATCAAACACAGTAGTCCCTACCCTTAGAGTTCCATTGACGAAGTGATCACTTTCTTGTTCTTGCGCACTCACATTGAAAACCAAGATAAACCCCATGAACAGATAATCGTTTGCATTGCTTGTAAATATACCATGATAAAACATAATTTAAACACGTGTCCCTCGCCCCGAAAACAGTTTAAAAACAGTGAAAATTGGGGCTGTGAGACTCACCTGTGATTCTTGTTAAGTGATGGTTTAGAGAGAGATTAAACGAGATTCGGGTTTCCTGATGTTAGCCTCGAAATTGGAAGTCTAAAATATGTTTAAATAGCAAGAAATATATATATTAAGATCAAGAAATCGAAGAATATAAGGGTTGGTCAGAAAAGTAAATCTTAAGACTAAAGTTTCGGCTTACCTAGTGATGGAAACGGAACTGGAAACGGATGCTCGGAAGATGGTTAGTGCAGAATTACAGGTTTAAGAGAGGAGTTTGAAGTGTGTTTGTGTGATATTTTTATTCAAGAATTGATACTTATTTATAGGCAAATTCAAGGGAACACAATCCCTTGATTTAGGGGATTGAAATCTTATCATATTGGGTGTAATGATGACAAGGTATGGGGTTTATTATTATTTATTTTAGGGATGGGGGTGATGGTCCTAGGGAGTGGTTATAAAGATTCTGATGGATTTGACAGTACATGCAGGACTGTGGTTGGTGAGAGTAGGTGCGGCTGACAGCTGACATTTCGTGTTACAGTATACTTTTCCTGGTACTGTTGTCAGTGTGCAGTCAAAAGGTAAAAATCTTTAAAACACGCAACTGGTTCTTTCTGGGCGGGGGTAATCCCTTACATCTGAAGAATAGACTAAGTGTTTTGTGCGTGTAGCCTTGCGCGTATAGCCTTCTGCGTGAAGGCCATTTCTTTGAACGTTGTGGGTGCGTAACCTTCTCGTAGTCAGGGACGTTGAGTTTCATTTGTAGATTCTCCATGAGGTCTTGGTATTTCAACATAGTGATCAGTTATGTTGAAGTCAATTCCATCTTGGAGCTTCAGACAAACTAGCTCTCAATGTTCCCGCCATGCGGGGAGGTTAGTTCCCTTTCCGCACGCGCACAAATGATTTGATTATTGAAGAGGTATGCACCCGCCTTAGCATCAAGCGGGGCGGCTGACCCATTAGACACGACATGAAATTAAGTTATGAAAACACAAAACCTGTGCGCGTGGCGCACATAACATATGCCCGCGCGGATCCTATCATGGCGCACATCGCATCCGCGCATGGCGCATATAACATATGCCCGCGCTGATCCTAACATGGCGCGCATAACATACAAAATCTCCTAATAATTAGGCTGGTTACTTGGTTTATGGGATTGGGGAAATTACCGGGTGTCACACATATGAAAGTCAAATCAAAGGTTTGGAGAATGATTGCATGGTAGCATATCAAGCTCAATCCAGAATGAGAATTGAGATAGAAGGACTGAATAAGATGTTTGCTGAAGAGAAACTCAAGAATGCTGATTTGTTGATTGAAATTGAGTTTTTAAAAAACCTAGTCTCTACTGGAAACATTGTTGGGCATGTTGAAAAGATGACTGAAGAAGAGTAGTACAATAAGGTTCCACCCCCGTTCTGTGATAGTTACCCATTGAAAGTTGATAAAGAGAGTAGAATGAGTATCTCAAGCAGTTCAAAAATGTGTTTGATGATAAGCCAGAATTTATCAAGCAATATGATGATGTGATGGTAGATCAGAATGGAGAATTTGTAATGAAAAAGGCTGACAAGCAAGAAACTGTGGTGGGTGAACAGCTTCAAGGAGAGAAAAAGAAGTGGATTGAATACTCCAGTGAAGAAAGCAATTGTAGCTGTGGAAGCTCTCAGTCATCAAAGAGGAAGAAGAAGAAAGGAGCAACGAAGAAGAAAGGTGACAAAATTCCTCTTCTGCCACCTATGACATCAAAGGTGAGAGAGCATCATGAGAAAATGAGAAGAGAGCATGTTCCATTTGATATATGTGCTAGATCACCACCAGCCATCAAGAAGAGAACAAAAACACAAAGCAAATTCTCTTATGATCAAAGTCGTCCACCTATCTACCCAGTTTTCTCTAATCATGAATTATTTGATGTGGGTGATGTGGACTATGCTCCAAGAAGAAGATGTTCAAAAGAACAAGAGGAAAGTTCTTCACAATTGCCATCTAAGCTGAAGAAGATTGTTTTTGTTAAAGAAAAATGTTCCCAACCAATTGATCTCAGCAAGCCAATTAAGATGGACTTTTCCAACACTTTGTACTCAAAAACATCTTTAGGGTTTGATTTCCCTAAACCAAGTGACAAGATCAAGGACAAGAAACTTCTTGAGGATTTGGGAAACTTTGCTAAAGTGTTCTGCACAAAATGTGATGCATATGGGCATCACACTGACTCTTGATGGATTCTTGAGGATGGTTTTAAAATACCAGATGTGGTTAGTGGCTATGATATGAAAAGCTACAAAGAAATGTATGAGAGATACTTGAAGGGAATAAAAAATCCATCTGAAGAGAAGAACTATCAGTCTGTGTTGGACCAAAGACTCAAAGCAAATTTGAAGCTTAAAGAAGATAATAGAATCCTGAAAACAACAGACAAGAACAGAAGATCTCCAAATGAAGAAAAGGCTAATAAGAGATCAGGTGTTCTTAATGGTGATGAGAAGTTTCTGTTAAAACAAGGATTTGAACCAAGAGGATTTCAGTGGAAAGTAAAGAAAGAAGTAGAAGGTGGGAAGGATAAGGTGATGGAGGAAGTTGATGGAAGCTTTACAGTGTCTGCAGTGCACATTGGATCAGAATTAGACACTGATGATGAGTGTGAAGTTGTGTATGAAGATCCACCACCAGTTCCAATTCCAACTTCTGATACATCCTCCACTTTCTCTGAATTACAAACTGATGGAGTTTGTAACTCAGAATCAAACTGATTTCTTTTGTGTGTGTGCAGGATCAGTCCATGAGCAAAAATGATTTATGGTATATGGACAGTGGATGTTCAAGGCACTTGACATGTGATAAGTCTGCATTAATAGATTATGTGAAGAAGTATGAGGGACCAGATGCATTTGGGAGTGATGAAAATGGAGGAAAAATTGTTGGCAAGGGAACACTCACGAGTGGCAAAGTATCCTTTGAGAATGTTCTACATGTTGAAGGACTACAGTACAATCTGCTGAGCATTTCTCAAGTTTGTGACAAAGGATATAAGGTTGCCTTTAATGATGAACATTGCCTGATTTTGAAGCCAGAGTTTGTGATACCAACAGAAATGATTATGATGATGGCTCCAAGAAATGGCAATCTCTATGAACTGAGAATGAATACTGCAACTTCAAGAGGTGGTTCATACTTTGTATCAAAGGCAACTGAGAATGAATCTGTTTTATGGCATAGGAAGATGTGTCATGTAAATTTGAAGAACATGAACAAGCTAGTGAAAGGTGAACATGTTGTTGGTCTTCCCACAAGAAAGTTTAAGCTGGAAGACAAATGCACATCTTGCCTTAAAGGAAAACAACACAAATCCTCACACAAGAGCAAACTGCTGAACACAATTGATGAGGTTTTGGAACTACTTCACATGGACTTGTTTGGTCCAGTGAGTGTTCCAAGTGTTGGAAAGAAGAGATACTGCCTAGTAATAACTGATGATTTTTCAAGGTTTACATGGGTCTTTTTCATGGGAAGCAAGGATGAGACTCAAGAGTTACTCAAGGCTTATGTTTTGAAGATGGAAAATCAACTTGAGAAGAGAGTGAAAGTGATTAAAAGTGATAATGGGTTAGAATTCAAGAATGAGACTATGAGTGAATTCTGCACTTCTAAGGGTATCCTCCAGCAGTATAGTGCTCCTAGAACCCCTGAACAAAATGGTGTTGCAGAAAGGAGAAATAGAACTTTAAATGAAGCTGAAAGGATCATGATTGCTAATGCCAACCTGCCTGTTACTTTCTAGGCAGAAGCAATAAACATTGCATGTTATGTGCAGAATAGGGTTCTACTCAACAAGGCTCAAAACAAGACACCATATGAAATTCTCTACAAGAGAAAACCTTATGTGAAGTTCTTGAAGCCTTTTGGATGCAAATGCTCACTCTTGAACACAAAGATTACTTGAATAAATTCCAGTCCAAATCACTAGAATGTTTCTTTGTGGGCTACTCATATCACTCAAAAGCTTATAGAGTCTATGTGAAAGAGCACATAGTGGTGATTGAATCGTCTGACATTATCTTCAATGAAAACCAGTTCAACAATACTGATGGTCCTAAATGGTTATTTGATCTTGAGAAAATAATCAAATAATTTAAAATCTACAGTGAAGACATGGATGATAGTATGTACAGACCCAACTTTGAAGAAAAGGAAAAGCAAAGCAAGTTGATCTAGACAAACTATGGACCTCAGTTGCGTCTAAAGCAAATGGATTTACCTTTGGAGGTACTATCCAAGGAGAAGATGATCTAGAGAGAGTTGGACAAGAGGCTGAAGTTGAAATCTTAAATGAAGGTCCAAGTGTTATTGAAAGTGAACCCATCCAAAGTCAACAACCTTCTCAAACTGAAGAAATGTGTCAGTTACAATCCCTGTTTGACTCATTGCAGCTAGGAGGAAATGAGGCATCTACATCAGAACTCAATCTTGTTCAAAGTTCTACTGAGACTCAAGTCACATCTGAAGATGAATCTGTTGAGTTAAATTTGTCAAATCTAGAAGCAGAAGTGTGTGTACCTCCAGTTGTACAAAGTACCTCAAATGAAAGAAATCATCCTGCAGAGAACATTATTGGAGATCTACATGAAAGAGTTACCATAAGTGCATCTGAAAAAGCAAATATCTGCCTATATGCATGTTTCCTATTCCAAGTTGAACCAAAGAACATCAATCAAGCTTTGAAGGACAATAGCTGGGTGGAAGCTATGCAGGAGGAATTAGCTCAGTTCAGAGACTTGCATGTGTGGGACTTGGTGGACAAGCCCAGAGGAAGGTATGTTATTGGTACAAAATGGGTCTTCAGAAACAAGAAGGATGAAAGGGGGATAGTGATAAAGAACAAAGCTAGATTGGTAGCTCTATGATGTTTACAAGAAGAAGGAGTAGATTTTGAAGAGGTATTTGCTCCTGTTGCAAGACTAGAGGCTATTAGGATTTTTCTGGCATATGCAGCATCAATGAACATTAAAGTCTATCAGCTTGATGTAAAATCTGCATTTCTGAATGGAAAGATAGATGAAGAAGTGTATGTCACTCAACCTCCTGGATTTGAAGATCCAATTCATCCAAACAAAGTCTACAAGCTCAGCAAGGCATTGTATGGATTACATCAGGCACCAAGAGCCTGGTATGATGAGCTGTCTAACCATCTGTTAGAACATGGTTTCTGTAGAGGAGCCATAGAAAAAACTTTGTTTTACAAAAGGAGAGGAAAGGATCTGCTGCTGCTGCAAGTATATGTGGATGATATCATTTTTGGGTCAACAGATGAACAAATGTGCAAAGAATTTGAGCAAGTGATGAAGTCCAAATACCCAATGAGTTCAATGGGAGAAATGAATTTCTTCCTTGGATTGCAAGTGCAATAGAAGCCAAATGGAATTTTCATTAATCAATCAAAATATGTTCAAGAGATTCCCACCAAGTTCAAGTGTCAAGACTTCAAGACAGTGTCAACACCAATGGACACACATGAGAAAATGGTACCTGATGAAAAGGGGGAGCCAGTTGATCAGCATGAATATAGGGCCAAGATAGGATCATTGATTTATCTTACAGCATCTAGGCCAGATATTATGTTTGTTGTGTGTGTTTGTGCAAGGTTTCAAGCTAATCCAAAGGTGTCACATATGCTAGCAGTGAAAAGAATATTTAGATACTTGAGAGGAAAACCAGACCTGGGAATTTGGTATCCAAAGAAATTTTCCTTTGATTTGATGGCTTACACTGACAGTGATTATGATGGATGCAACATGAGTCGAAAATCAACCTCAGAAGGATGTCAGTTTCTTGGAAACAGATTGGTGTCATGGCAATGCAAGAAGCAAACCACAGTGTCAATCTCTACTGCTGAAGCGGAGTACATTGCTGCATCTGCCTGCTGTGCACAGGTTCTGTGGATTCAAAACCAACTGCTGGATTATGGTCTGAATTTCTTACTCACGCCTATTTTAATTGATAATACGGCTGCTATGTTCATTGTTAAGAATCCAGTTCAACATTCTAAAACTAAGCACATTGAAATTAGACATCATTTCATTAGGGATTGTCAGGAAAAAGGTCTTATAGAAATGAAAAGGGTAGATACATCTAATAATTTGGATGATTTGTTCACCAAACCTTTAGATAAGACCAGATTTCATTTTCTGTTAAAATGTCTAGGAATGATTAATGCTGATGAAATATGATTTAGGATGTGTGCTTAAGTAAGGTGCTTACTGATGACCATGTTTCTCACTGTGAATGTTTGCATGATTGATAGTTGTGCAAATCTGAATTTTCTGTTTGCCTTCATCATGTGTGTGACTATTCTGGGTGTCATAATCATGTTTGTGAATGTGTGTATGTCGAATTTCTGTTAAATCTGATATTTACAGCTGTTAGTACTTTGATCTGTGCTTGCATGATAAATTTTTATGATTCTAAGTACTTCAAGCATGAATCTGTGCTCGATGTTGTGCTTATTGCTCTTCGAGCACAAGCATAGGCTTCTCATAAGACAATTCTAACTCATTCGAGCACAGATGTCAGTTGCTCAGTTGCTCGAGCACAGACTTGCTTTGGAAAACTTTTCTAAGTATTCCGAGCATGGTGCTGTACTTATGGTGTGTCTGTTGTTCTTCGAGCACAAACAAACCATATTTCGAGCACAAATGATATGTTTTGATGTTCGAGCATGGACATGTACTATGGAAAACTTTCTAAGTATTCCTAGCACAAGTTTCTTGCTCGAGTACAATGTACAACTCTGTCAAGCACAAACTCTGTAATGATACATCTTAAGGTTGCTACAGACTTCCGAGTATGCTCGATGGATTTCTAAGCATGCTCCACTGTATTGTGTGCTTTGCTGATTGAAATGCGTGATGTGAGTATTATGTGTGTGACAATTGTGAAGTGTCTGCTTGTCAAATGTGACTACAAGACTATACTATTTTCAGAATCTAACCTTAAAAAATGACCTATCAAATAAATGATTTTGAAAATGTAACATGTTTTATGATAAGCAACACTGTTTTGGTGATCAAACAAGAGAGATGATAATATTATCCAAGTTCATATTCAAAAATGAATATTGTTATTCAGGTGGAGATTGAATCCAACTAATATGGGAAATGATAGCATATTGTCTGATCACCTAACTCATGGATTATAAGCTTAAAAAATTTCAGTTCGGTAAACTGACAATTGTGTAGCTTTTTCCCATGAGTGCAGTGATTTATGTGATACAAATACGATAATCATGCTAAGTTTGATGTGGTGATTCATTTGACAACTAAGGTACGCATATTACTACGGAATAGGTTAATTGAAGACGCCATTCATCATCTATCTTTTCTCATAGATTAGTTCTGCAACTTTGTGTACTGACAACTCTTCTTGTTCTTGCAGAACTGATGGCCTTCAAATTTGAAAAACGACATAATATGTGTGCTCGGTTGGAGATAGATGATAACAACCGTGAGTTGGAGCCAATTATTAACTTTTTGAGAAACTCCAATCTAAGGGTGGCTTTAACTACCGACCCCACAATATACAAAAATCATATTTCGGATTTTTGGGGTTCCGCAACACATGTCAATGATGTCAATGGGGAAAGAATTGAGGCATCGATACTAAATCATGACATTGAGATAACAGAAGCCTCAATCAAAGTTGCACTGGAACTTAATGACAATTTTGAGGATCAGCCGTCCTACTCAGCCCCAAGGCTACTAAGAGTTTTCAAGAGACTATGGGCTATCAGGGAGGCGTTAAGGAAAGACAGTTCCAAAAGGGAAATTTTCCATTAATCTACAGATTTTTGAATCATCACGTAATCCAGTCCTTATCTCCTCGGAGAGGGACTTGGACCTTGTTGAGCAGAGAGCTTGGGACTCTCCCAGTCGCCATTCATTACCAGCAACCTTTTAATATTTCAAGACTTATTTTTCAAGGGATGATCTCCAATGCAGAGAAGAATGTTACTCAACGTTTTCTGATGTATCCAAGGTTTCTTCAAATCTTAATAAACAGAGCCTTACCAGACATTCAAAGGACAGGGCAGATTCTGAAGTTGCAGGACTCAAACATATGCAAACATATGAAGGATGCTCAGAGTAACTTCATTGAGAATCATGACTGGGATGTACTCCCATGGTTACTAGTACCTGCACTGGGTGCCATTGCTGTACCAAGGACTCCTGGAAACAGTGATGAGGAAGTTGATGATGGTGATGACAATGATAATGAGGATGATGATGGTACCGATGGAGGAGATGCGATGGTTATTGACAATGCTGCTGATGCACAGGTTGTAATTGGAGAGTCTGTGTATGAAATTGGACAAGAAGCTCATGAGCCAACTGATAATGCTGAGATTCTTTCTTCACCTGTCACAATTGAGCCAACTGAACAAGACATACCTATCCATCAACAAACTGAACCTACTCTCCCAACCCAAATCCCAGAACCATACAAACTTCCATCCCCTGAAACCGCAGAATCTGAACCATTCTCTGAACCAGCTCCAAAACCAACTGCTGAAATCCCACAATAAAGTCCAAACCTTTATGATGTTGTGTGTGAAAATGCCAAACTGGAGTTTGAGAACCTACTGCTAAGAGAGAAGAATGCCATTTTGGCTGCAAAGAACTCAGCTCTGGAAGCTGCACTAAAGGAGGCTTTATTGAAAATTCAAACTCTTGAGGGGCAGTCTGAGGTTGAGAAGACCTCAGATGCACCAAAACAGGGGGAGAATCTTGATGTTGAAGAGGAGGTTGGACCATCTAATGCACTGAACATGATCAATCAGATCTATAATGATGAGTCAGAAGTTGAGGGGGAGAAAACTGGAGAAGATGAATCTGAAAAGGAAAAGTTGAAGAGGAAAGAAAAGGGAAAAGGGATTGCCCACACAGATGATGACTTACATCCTTTACCCAAGCATACAGTTCAGTCTGATGATCTATTGTTTAAGGAAGATTTTATTGATAAAGACATGGCTGAAGCTGAATTTGTGAAAACTGCAATTAATCTAATGAATGAAGAGTTGAAGGCCCTTGAAATGGAAGAAAGAGTGGAAGAAGAGGAGGAAATCCCTCAAGAAGTAATAGAAGCTCTGATAGATATGAAAGAGAGGGAGGATGAAAAACAGAGGAGATTAAGAGAAGCAGATGAAGCAATCAATGCTACAATTGATGCACTGAAAGTAAATTTGAATGTTGATCAACAAGAACCTGAACAAGAAAAGGCTGTAGAGCCTTTGATCACTGAGCCTGAAGAGCTTGAAGTGAATGAAGATGAACTGGGACTGGGTCCTGTAACAAATGAAGAAGATGAAACAGTTGAGGTTTCAGCATTTACAATGGTCAAACTGGTGATAATGAAAGATATAACGCTCATACTGAACAACCCAGAAAAACATTACCCAGACATTGTAAAGGCAGCAAAGAAAGCACAACAGGATTACATCAATATAAGAGAAAGGGAACAGAAAATGAAAGAACAAAATGACTTAAATGAGCCCATTATTGAAGAAATTACTAAAAGACCTGTTGACACACACACAGTTGAAACTGAAAATGACGAATCTGAGTCTGTTGATGAAGAAATAATCCTAGAAGAACCAGAGGAAATACAACTCAAAAGAAAACCTTCATCTGAAATTGAGACACCAGAGTCCAAGAGACAAAAGTTAGTAAAGAAGATGGTATACAGGTTAAGGAGAGACAAGCTAGAAGAAAGAAGTAGAGCTCAATCCAAACAAAATGATGAACCAATGATTGAGGCTCTTCATAATCTTGAAGAAAATGTGGACTTGGATGGTGAAAGTGAAGATGAAGAAAAACTAAAGGAAGCTAAAAAGACAAATGAAGATGTTGAATATTTGATCAGTTTGGGTTATGATCCTCTGTATGTTCAAAGACTATCAAAAGAGGATGTGGCAAAAGAAGGTGATGGTTGGAGAGTTAGGAAAGGTAAAAGGGAAGTTTTGATAAAGGCTGGTCACATGCCTGCTTTCCTGAACTTACAACCATTTGACAAGATTGATAGTTTGTACAAAAGGGCTCTCATGGAGAATCTATCAGACTTTGTGAGAAAGGTGCCTGAAAGGAAAAAGGTGAAAGAAATAGAATTCAAAGAATCAGACAGTAGTAGGAAAAGCACTGAAAGGAAACAAAAAGATGAAGAAGAATATGAGTCCTTAAAGTCAAAACACAAAGATATCAAATTCCTTCAGGTGTATGGCTACAGCTACAACTTCTTGATAAATCTCTCTCCTGAAGAACTGAAAAGAAGAATTCAACAAATTAAAGACTCTCACAAAGATCAAGAAAGTCGAGAAAAATTTGAAAAAGAGCAGGAGTTAAAAATGAGATTACAGAAGGAAAGGGAGGAAAAAGAAAAGGAATATCAAGAAGCAAAGAGGTGGTTTGAGGACCCTCAAAGGATGGAAATGTTAAAGAAAATTGTGATGGAGAAAGGGATATCAGAAGAACAGTTTCAGAACATGCCTTTTGCTGAGCTAACGGAAATATACCACAGAGAGCAGAGGATGTATCTTGAAACACAGAGGAAACTGCAGGAAGACAGAAGGAAGGCAGAACAAGAAGTCTATGCATAAATGATGAATGCCCTCCACAAAAAGGGAGTAAAAATGTCAAGGCTGTTAATGCAAACAAAAGATACAATAAAGAGATGGTATGTTGAAGAGGGTCTTGATAAGATTAAGAAAGTTGAAATGGGGAGCTCAAGCAGAACCCAGAGGTCAGAGAGTGTGAGGCCTGTGCAGCCAAGAAACTTGAATTTGCCCACACATCTCTATTTTGACAGAAGATCGAAGACCTTAAGGGTTGTGACTGAAGAAGAAGCAGAACATCACATCATCTTCAGAGATGATTTGAGAAACTTCACAACAGAACAACTGACCAAGATGGCTGAGCTGACTTTATATGACAATCAAGTAAGGAGTCAACCATCTGGTCAACTGAGGAATGATCTCTCAAAGTTTTTGAAGGAACAACCAGAAAAGGGATTCCCATTTCTGCAGCAGAAGAAGAGAGAGATCAGGAGCCAAGCAGAAAAGGAGAAGAGGAGGAAGAGAATGATTGAAGTTCACATATCTGAGCTTTCCCTCTCTGAATCAAAGAAACAAAGAACTCTAGCAAGCAGCTCTCATCAGAAAAGGAAAACCTTAAAAGAGTGCTTAGCTACGAGAGAAGTGATGAAGGAACCCAACTCAAGAGTGCAACAATTTGAAAGAATCACATACATAACGTACAATCAAAATGATGATTCGACCACTTTGAGAAATGAGTCAGGGATACTAATTGCAGTCATAAGGGAGGATGGAGATCTGCATTATATGTATCCACAAGACTTACAAGATTTAATTAGTGCAAGATTTCCAAGTGATGCCTCTGACTCCTCAGAACTTGACATGCTGAAGCAAAGATCTGCATATGTGAAGAAACTAAAAGAAAGGGCTGAAGCCAAGAATAGAGGAAGAATATAACAGAATGGAGCTAATGGATGATTGATTTTTATTTCTGTTTATCTTTGTATTTTGTTTGAGTTGTAAAAATTTAGTTTTTTTTTAATGCCCATGTGGCAGAATTCCAATTATGTAATGAAATGACATGTTATTAAATGATTTATCTAGAAATCTGATACATGTGTTACTCTATGCAGGTATGTTTTGGTGCATATGAGCTTGTTCCAATCTAGGGGGAGATTGTTGGGTCGGATTTCTTAATAAGGAAGATTGGAATCTTCTCAACCTCCTCAAAAACGGCTAAGTATGGAATACGAGCAAGCCTAGACGATCGAGCATGGTTTTTACTACTTCGAGCAAGGTTCTGAATCTTAAATGGTTGATTCTTAAGTGTTGAAGGCTTCGAGCAAGCTACACTTCAACGAGCAAGGGTATTCTTCTATCGAGCACGGATTGCCAATCGAGCAAACAGCTTGATCATAAAAGTTCCCGCCAAGTGTTACGAGCACAGGATGATCGAGCACATGGGGACGAGCATGGATGCAATAAGAGGATGTCACGTGAATCAAAGCAAAGACTTCGAACACAGTTCAGTTACCGAGCAAGATTTACATCCGAGCATGATAAAGATTGTTGAATAAGAAAAGCTGAAGACATCAAGAAGAATGAGCTTGCTCGATGGACTTATTCGAGCAAAGTTTGAACAAGTCAAGAGGAATGAAGCTTACTCGAAGAGAATATGTATTCTCCGAAAGAGAATATATTCTAAGTGAAGTATGCTTGAGGACACTCTCCGAGCACACCTTGTATAGGAAGCTTGCTCGAGCAAGGTATATACCTTGCTCGAGGTCTGAAACACTTGTATTAGATTTATCTTTCATTATGTAATGTCTAGGACGTATACATGGAATGTTAGGGTCTATATATAGACATCCTAGGGTACGACTAGGGACGGGGTTTTTTGGCACGCATACTGACAATCTTTGCAGGCGAATATCAAAAGCCGCCGTCACACAAAACCCTAGACATTCCATTCACTGTATCATTGACGTATCATTTAATATAGTGAATCTTTGTCGTTGAAATAGTCTTTACCGATTATCATTTATTGTTTTGTGTTTGATAATTCTCCACAAGCTTTCATTCTCAATCATTGAATATCCTGATTCCGCCGGGATACTCAATCGGTCTTTGAGTAATTAAGTCGGTGTGTTCTTGTCAAACCTTTGCTAAGGTTGCACCCGAATGACGGTCCTGACACATAGTTTCTATTCCTTTTACTAGACATGTTAGGCTTGGTCTGATGAGGACTAAACCTACCAGTTTTGTTCCTGTTCCAATCACCATCAGAAGGATTTGCCTTGTGATACCAAAAATTTCGTCGATAGGTATCATGAGGCATATTCCTCTGGTAAAATCCATCGTAAGGCACATATGGACGATGTGGACAGTTTCTAGCAATATGACCAGGAACCCCACAGTTAAAACAAGTTTGATATTTCACATAAAAATCATTATGGTGAACCTTTTCTCTTGACCTATTGTGTGGGTTAGTACGTTTAGCTTGATATTTATCGTTTGACACATTGTTCGGTTCGACCCCCTTTAGTTCATTTGAGCATCCCTCTTTAATGAACTTGGGTGGTGAGCAGTTTTTAGTTAAAATTTTATTTTTAGTTTTCTTATCAAAACCCACATCATCAGATTTCATAGTTTTAACAGAATCAACCACACAATTGTCTTTGCCCTTAACACCAGAGCCCACACAAACCGACGATATAACAGAATTCAAAACAGACAGTTTTAAAGAAACATCAGAGTTAATGTCTTTATTAAACGAAACACAACAGTCATCATCCTCATCAGTCCAATCCTCAACAACTACTTTCTCTGCACATGAAGTAAACACGTTAGAATCGTTCACACCTAAAGTGGATACATCTGTATTCACAAGATCAGACTTGTCATTCTTATCTTGTTTACCGTACTTCATGCCCTGTACCTTTTCTTCCTGTTCTTTGGTGGCAGGAAGTTGAACATAGTTGTTATTGTAAGGTGGGGATACCTGACTATAACCTATACCCCTACCTTCATTTTCTTTCCACCATAGCTGATTATCAATCATTGAGCTAACTATTTTACTGAAACCCTCGAATTTTTTAAAGTCAAGCTCAGCTCTTTCAAATTTAGCAATTAAATTCAAAATTTCAATTTTGGAGGCTTCCAGTTTAGCGGTTAAATCAGCAATCTCCTGCTTGGCATCTAGATGGTGACAACACTTTATGCTGAATTCAGATTTAAGCTTAGAAAAATCCTTTTGATTTGATTCAATTTGATCTAAAAAGGCTTTTTCATTTTTCTTAAGTTTAAAGTTTTCAGATTTCACTCTCTCCATATCTCTAAGCAAGTTATCATTGTGGAGTTTGTATAAATTAATTTTATCAACACAATCTTGAGAGCATGGTTGAAAATTTACCTCAGATGAGCTGGAAGAAGTGAAGGCCATGAACGCAAATTGAAGTTCCCTGATCTGCTCCTCAACAGCATGTTCTTCCTCAACATTCTCAACGTGAGCATAATTGGCAGTCTGATTGCCAATGTTGAGAGCAGCCATCTGATCACCCCAAGAAAATTGTTGAGCAACCAAACCTCTTTCACCATTTCTCGAGCTCCCCCAAACTTCTCCTCTAACATTTCCCACTAGAACCAAAGCCCTTTCGGTGTTTCCTTCCTTTGCTGGGTTGGTACATTCACGAGCAAAATGACCCGGCTCGTGACAATTGTAGCATCTCAGAGTATCCTTGTTAAAACCCACCTTCTGATTGTTTGGCATATTCCAATTGTTCCTTCCCATTTTCTTAGTGAATTTCTTGGCCCGAAACACTGACATGGCGATTTGCCAAGAGATATACATTTCTTCAACATCATCTGGATGGATTTGATCAAGCTCAGCAGCAACTACAGGTTGAACCAAATCTCCAGCCAGGAATGCATTGTAGCTGTTCATGAATCCCGCCATTAAAGCTATGTTCTCTTGAGTTTACTTTGGGATAGAGGGAATCTGACTGGAATTCTGATTTGAAGCAGCACCAGATGATTGAGGTTGACCACTTTGAGCAGGTTTAGTGAAGAAAGCTAGAGCTTGTTGAGATGGGATGGAAGACGGTTGGCTCTGAGTGGACTTGAACATTTGGAAGTTTCCTTGAGGTGGAAGTTGCTGAGTGGCTTTAAACATAGACAAGATGTCTTGTGAGATAAGGGCATTGTTGGAAGCGACGTTGTAACCAGCAGCACTATAGGAGTTTGCATGGTTTATTGCATGTTGCTTGTCATCCATGTCACATGCCTTAATGGTGGCCATCATCTCAGAGATAGACATCCTGTTGAGATCTTTTGTCTTCTTGATAACCGCAACATTCATATCCCAGCTTTTGGGCAATGAGTTCACCAACTTGTAGTTTATCTCAGATGTTGCTAGATAGATGCTTGCGGATCTCATCTCAGTCACAAGAGCTATAAATCTTTGAAGTTGTGTTTCCAACGATTCTCCCAACACATGATTGAACATATTGAATTTCTGTCGCAGCAAATCTTGGCGACTTCTCTTCATGTCTTCATTTCCTTCATACACTTCAATTAATGCCGCCCACAACTCCTTAGCGGATTGAAGTTCTCTAAAACTTAAAGCAATCTCAGTTGAGAGAGCCATACATTGCAAGATCATCCTCTTCAACTTTAGCAAGATCATCATCATCATACATTGCAACAGGCTTCACAACAACTTCAGTTGAATTCTAGAGTTGATACGTGATGATTTGGGGTCCCCTAACTATGCTTCTCCAGATCTTAGCATCTTTCATCTTAACATACTTCTCGAATTGAAATTTCCACTCACTGAATCCCTCATGTGACAGTAGACGAGGCACGCGAGTGGTCGTCCCCATTATGTAATCTAGTTCTTGATGGAGTGAAGCATTTGATGACACATTACTGTTGGTTAACTGTTCCATTTTATTAATCAGGTCCAACTAGGTTCTCGGTTTGGTTTCTGACCAAAAACAAGCTTCAACCGAATACTACAAATGTTGACCGAAAACTGCAAGATTTGACCGATAATCACCGAGAATACTATTTCTTGACCGAAGACACTGATGTTACGCCGAAAACCCTTGTTTTGAAGCCGAGAACTGCCAAAATCACCCGAGAACTAAATTATGGAATAAGATTAGCAACCAACTGAATTCCGTGAATTACGGGATTCAAATTTGTTTCCAGATTAGCCAAATCTCTATCCAAAATAAATCTCTTTTCTTCTCCGATTGGTAAACTCGCCAGAGAATCACCAAACGAATAACTCTTGAATCCATTGATATCACAACAACGAGCCTGAATAGGTCTAAGGCTCTGATACCAATTGTATGTCCCGTGGAGGATCTTTCAATATGCTATCAACTGATCTTAATGTTGGTGCGAAAATCCAACACAAGAATAAGTATAAAGAACTCAAAAGATTGCTTCAAAACACACGTTATGATTAACGTCGGGTGCTTAAGCACAATGTTTACAATACTCGTCTTAATGTATCTATGATACTAGACGGCCAAAATCACACACGTCAACAACCCTAAACCCTATACAAGATATCTATAAATAGGGTAGCTAACATACCAACCCAACAAAAGCCCAAAGCCCACCAAGAACCATAAGGTTCTCGGTTTACATAATACACCTAATCTAAGCCCAAAAATACAAGCATAAACCACAAAATATAGCCCAACAAGTTCGTAAATCACTAATATACCGCCATTAACATCCAAATTCAATTCTATCAATTCACAATCAAATTCAACTTAAATCCACATTCAAACCTCCATAATCAGTCTCATTTACCTTAAGAACTCAACCAATTACACTTATATCTGTCCAATTACTGTTACTGAGACACCTCTGTTTCACCCGAACTTACTTGAACATCAATTGGCTTAATACATGATGTTTGAATACGATTGAACAAAAAAACACAACGAAGATCAGATCAGATGGCTCCGATACCACTTGATTGAACCTGTTCGAATCTAGATCTTAGGATGACATCGAGTAATTCTTTGATTCTGTATACGATTAGGCTAGATTACGTTAACTGTGTGCACTGTGTGTGATGAGAGCAAAATCGGGCAGAGTAATGACACTTGAGAGAAAATAATAAGAACTGTTACATTAATCGTTAAGTTACAGGGTATATATAGAGGATGACCTCATTCGTTAAGATAACCTTAACGAATGAGTCATTCTTTACATTAAAGACTAACGAATAACCAACTTATTCGTTATACATTACATATACCGAATAGCCCTTCATTCGTTATGTTCCATTCGTTAAGCAGGGTTAACGAATTGAGCTTACGTTAGAACGAATGTGACACATTCGTTACAAGGTAACGAATGTGCCTTACAATTAAGGCGAATGGGCAGATACAATTACCAAAATACCCTTTACATTAAACCATAATATAATAATCAACAAATAAAGACCGAGACATACAAAACATGTATCAACAACATCAATGATCCGATCTTAGCCCTATACTCATGCTGGTCAACTGGTTCTCCCTTTTCTTCAGGTACCATCTTCTCATGTGTGTCCATTGGACTGGACACTGTTTTGTAATCCTGGCACTTGAACTTGTTAAGAATTTCATGTACATACTTTGATTGATTTATGAATATGCCATCTGCCTTCTGTTGCACTTGAAGTCCAAGGAAGAAATTCATTTCTCCCATAGAACTCATCTTGTATTTTGACTTCATCACCTGTTCAAAGTCCTTACACACCTGTTCATTTATAGAACCAAAAATGATGTCATCAACATACACTTGTACAAGCAGTAGATCTTTTTTCCATTTCTTGTAAAATAGAGTCTTATCTATAGCTCCCCGGCAGAATCCATTATCCAGCAAGTGATTTGACAGCTCATCATACCAAGCTCTAGGAGCTTGATGTAGTCCATACAATGCTTTGCTTAGCTTGTACACCTTGTTGGGATGGATTGGATCTTCAAATCCAGGTGGTTGTGTCACATAAACTTCTTCATCAACCTTCCCGTTCAGAAATGCAGACTTGACATCCAATTGATAGACTTTGATGTTCATGGATGCTGCATATGCTAGGAAGATTCTGATTGCCTCTAGCCTTGCAACTGAAGCAAAGACTTCTTCAAAGTCTACTCCTTCCTCTTGTAAGCACCCTACAGCAACCAGCCTTGCTTTGTTCTTGATTAGGATTCCTCTTTCATCCTTCTTATTTCTGAAAACCCATTTGGTGCCAATTACATAGTTCCCTCTGGGTTTGTCAACCAAATCCCAAATATGTGAGTCTCTGAATTGAGCCAACTCTTCCTGCATAGCTTCCACCCAGCTGTTGTCTTTCAAGGCTTGATTTATGTTCTTTGGTTCAACTTGGGATAGGAAGCAAGCATAAAGACAGATGTTTGCCTTTTCAGAAGAGCTTCTTGTCACTCTTTCATGCAAGTCCCCAAATATGTTTTCTGCAGGATGATTTCTTTCAACAGAGGTAGTCTGCACAACTTGTTGTGCTGAAACTTCTATTTCAAGATTTGTCAAGTTCATATCAGCAGCTTCATTTTTAGATGCCTCTTCATTTTTAGCAGTTAATTGAGTTTGACCATTTGCAGATGATGATCCTTCATTAGTTCCAAGTTGGAGAGAATCAAACAAAGACTAGAACCTGTCTTCAAATCCATTTGTCTCTTCAGGTTGAACTGGTTGCTAACTCTGCACCGGTTCACTCTCCATGCCACTTGGTCCATCACTTGATACCTTAATTACAGCTTCTGGACCATTTATCTCCACTTCATTTCCTCCTTGAATGCTTCTTTCAAAAGTGAATCCATTTTGTTCAGGAGCAACTGATGACCACAGCTTGTCCAGATCAATTTGCTTTTGTTTTCCTTTCTCTTCAATGCTTGTTCTGTACATGTTGTCATCCATGTCTTCATTGTAGATTTTGAATGATTTTATCATCTTCTCCAAGTCAAATAGCCACTTGGGTCCTTCCACATTATTGAAGTGATTTTCAATGAAGATAATGGCTGATGATTCAATCACCACCATGTGCTCCTTGACATAGACTCTGTAAGCCTTTGAATGGGATGAGTAGCCCACAAAGAAGCGTTCCAAGGATTTTGATTGGAATTTATTGAGATAATCTTTTGTGTTCAGCAGTGAGCATCTATATCCAAAAGGCTTCAAGAACTTCACATAAGGTTTTCTTTTGAAGAGTATCTCATATGGAGTCTTGTTTTGAGTTTTGTTCAGCAGAACCCTGTTTTTCATATAGCAAGCAGTGTTGATAGCCTCTGCCCAGAAAGTAACTGGCAGATTTGCATCAGCTATCATGGTCCTTGCAGCTTCAATTAATGTTCTATTTCTTCTTTTTGCAACACCATTCTGCTCAGGAGTTCTTAAAGCACTATATTGTTGAAAGGTCCCTTTAGAAGTGCAGAATTCTTCCATAAGTCCATTTTTGAATTCTGTCCCATTGTCACTCTAATCACTTTCACCGTTTTCTCAAGTTGATTCTCCATTTTCAATACATAATTCTTGATTAGCTCTGGAGTTTTATCCTTGCTTCCCATGAAGAAGACCCATGTAAACCTTGACCAATCATCAGTTATAACTAGGCAGGATCTCTTCTTTCCAATGCTTGGAACACTTACAGGACCAAACCGATCCATGTGACGTATTTCTAGCACATCATCAATTGAATTTATCATTTTGCTCTTATGGGAGGATTTGTATTGTTTTCCCTTGAGACATGATGAACATCTTTCTTCTAGTTTGAATTCTCTTGTAGGGACACCCACAACATGTTCACTTTTCACCAGCTTGTTCATGTTCTTCAGATTGACATGTCACATCTTCCTATGCCACAGTTTGGTTTCATTCTCAGTGGATTTATAGACAAAACATGAACCACCTCTAGATATTGCAGTATTCATTCTCAGCTCATAGAGGTTTCCCTTTCGTGGAGCCATCATTATAATCATCTCAGGTGGAATGACAAATTCAGGCTTGAGAATCAAACAATGTTCATCATTGAAGGTCACTTTATATCCTTTGTCACATACTTGAGAAATGCTGAGTAAGTTATATTGTAGTCCTTTAACATGCAGCACATTC
The DNA here is from genome assembly GCF_021521415.1 of Bidens hawaiensis. Taxonomy (NCBI): domain Eukaryota; kingdom Viridiplantae; phylum Streptophyta; class Magnoliopsida; order Asterales; family Asteraceae; genus Bidens; species Bidens hawaiensis. Next base: position 58,740 of record NW_027498038.1, read on the forward strand.
TCAAATGATACTTTGCCATTGGTGAAAGTGCCTCTTCCTACAATCATTCCTCCATTCTCATTACTCCCAAAGGCAAATGGTCCTTCATATTTTCTCTCATAGTTCACAAAAGCTGCTCTATCACAGGTCATGTGCCTGGAACAACCACTGTCCATATACCATGTGTCATTGCAATTCATGGACTGTTCCTGCACAAACACACACAAGAAGATCAGTTAGATTCTGAGTCACAAACTGCATCATTTTGCAAATCAGAGTCAATTGAAGTTTCAACAGGAGTTGGAAGTGGATCTTCATAGACTATTTCACATTCATCATCTGAATTTAAGTCTGATTCAACTTGTGACTTGATACTATTTTCAATTTGATCAATCACATAGTCTTTCCATTCCTTCACCTCTTGTTTAGTCTTCCACTGATATCCTCTTGGTTCAAATCCCTGTTTTAGGAGAAATTTTTCATCTCCATTTAGAACACCATGTCTCATCTTTGCTTTTCCTTTATCACTAGACCTTTTGCTCTTCACAGTTTTGCTTGAAGCCCTTGATTCTTCCTTGATCTTCAGCACAGATTTTAATCTTTTCTCCAGGGTTAATATATTGTCCTCTCCATCAGAAGAGTTCCTTTCTCCATTCAGATACTTCTCATACATTTCCTTATACCCCTTCATGTCAAATCCACTCACAATATCAGGAATCTCAAATGTTTCTTCAACCACCCAACAAGAGTCAGTGTGATGTCCGTAGGTATCACACTTCTTACACCACACTTTTGCAAAACTTCCCATGTCTCAAGTAGTTGTTTGTCCTTAATCTTGTCACTTGGATTGGGAAAGTCAAAACCTAAGGAGGTTTTGGGATATAATGAGCTGGTGAAGTCCATCCTGCTAGGCTTGGTGATATCAGGTATTTGAGGATACTTTTCTTTCACAAACACAATCTTCTTCAACTTAGATGGAGTTCTTGAAGGGCTTCCTTCTTACTCTTTTCCATATCTTCTCATAGGCACATACTCAACATCCCCAATGTCAAAGAGTTCATGGTTTGAAAACACTGGATAGATTGGACAATGGGTTTGATCATATGAAGATCTTCTTTATACATCAGTCTTTCTTTTGATCTCAGATCTATCACAAATATCAAACACCTCATGTTCCATCCTCATCTTTTCATAGTGTTTCTTGAGCTTAGGACTTATCTTAGGCAACTTTGGAATCCTTTTATCATCACGCTTGCTTGAGTTCTTCTTCTTTTGTTTGCCTTTTGAAGATTGGTCACTGCCACAGTTGCATGTGGTCCCTTCACTGGAGTATTCACTCCATCTCTTCTTTTTGTTCAAATCAGTCTTCTTTACCTCCTCAACATCTGTCTTCTCAGGTTCTTTCATGACAAACTCTCCATCTTTGCTCATAGTTAGGTTCTCATATTATTTCAAAAATTCAGATTTGTCCTCAAACACATTCTTGAACTGCTTCAAGTACTCATTCCTGTTTTCCTTATCTACCTTCGATGGATATTTGTCACAAAAAGGTGGTGGTACCTTCTTGTATTTTTCTTCTTTAGTCATCTTGTCCACATACCCAACAGTGTTATCGGTTGATACCAAGTTCTTCAAGAAATCCATTTGTATCAATAATTCTACATTCTTGAGTTTTTCTTCAGCATACATCTTCTTTAAGCCTTCAATCTCAACACTCATTCTGGATGGTGTCATATAGGCTTGCATGCAGTCTTCTTCTAGACTCTTGATTTGATTTTTATATGTGCCTTTACTTGACTTAAATGCATTTAGGATAGCCTCTTTCCACCCACACTTCGTTTTCCACTTACCAATCTCCTGATTTAGTCCATCAATGGTTAATAGAAGATCAAAAATAGGGAGTTCAGAATGTACCTTTGATCCAGAAGATTCTCCTTATTCTTGCACCTTTGCCATAAAAGCCACATTTGCCTTTTCTATTTCAGCTGCATGGTTGCTCCAATCGAAATCCCCATCCTGTAGAACCCTTGTAACAGCAACATTTCCCTGGTCTCTTGCTTGATTCACAACATTTGTATTTCCTCTGTTTTGGTTGTTCTTAATCTGTAGTTTGATTGTTTCTTTGAGGCTGGACTTGTTGTTGTTGGGACCTATTCTGATTTTGATAAGGATTTTGATTAGCCATTTGATTTCTCTGTTGGGATCCCTGGTAATTCTGGTGCTGATTTTGATAGAACTGGTTTTGATTGACTTGATTGACAAACTGCTTTAGCTTATTACATTCTCTAGAAAAATGTCCTGGTTGCTGGCAGTTGTAACAAATGGCCTTTGATTTATCAAATCCTTTTCGGTCATTTGGTCCAGTAAAGGATGATCTCCCAATCGGTTATATAGCCTTTTGCTTTTGACTGCCAACATGCAGCTTGCCATTTTATATCCATGTCCTCAAGTTCATCAGCATCAATCTGCTCCAAGTCTTCCTGCACAACACTTGTATGAATGATATTCTTTGCTAAAAATGCATTGTAGGAATCAGTGAACATTGAGAACAAGGCCTGATAGTCAGTTCCCTGGCCTGAATTGTTCTGCACATAAAAAGGATGTCCACTAGCTGTAGAGGCAACATCATCCTCAATTAATTGAACATTGAACCTTGACTGTCCTCCACACACAGATCTAGATTCAAAAGGCTCTTCAACAATAGGCTGTTGGTTAGACTTAAGAGAGAGATTTCCCATAGGTGCCACCAAAGAATTGGTCGTTGGGAAGCTGGGCTTCTCTTCTCTTATCATATGATTTTCTATCATTTCATGCTCAGCCGCCTTCAGAAATGCTATCACATCATCCAATTTGAAGTTGGGAAAACTTGCTTTCTCTTTGATGAATTTGATAGCTGTGTACAATTATCCAGACAGTGAAGACAGCAGTTTCTTGTTCAATTCAAAATCGGAAATCAGTAAATCAGTTGTTTTGATTTCATTCACTATGGTCATAAACCTCTGCAATACTGACTTTAGTCGTTCACCTTCCTTGAATTTAAAACTGAAACACCCCGTAACCGCAGCGGAAACGTAAACGGGATGCAACAGACACGTCTGATATCAATAGCATTGCTTATAAAGAAAACACCACTACATTAATTCACATCATATTACATTGTTCCGAGTTTAGTTATCGTCTAGGCGACAGCACATAAATTTACCAATAGTACATTAACATATTTAATACAAAATGATCACTAAGCTTCCACAAAAAGCACGCATCATCAAGCATGTAGCACTTATTCCAATTTCGGAGTACCTAGAAAGCATGTAAAGAAAACGGGTCAACTACGAATAGTTGGTGAGTTTCACTAATTTAAATAAACAATGACAAATCATTATAATAATCATATATTAGGGGCGTCTGGGGACACTGTTAACCCAGTACAGTACCCATTCCGGGGGCAATGTTAACCCAGAAACACTTCTAGGGACATCTGGGGACACTGTTAACCCAATACTGTACCTATTCCGGCGGCAATGTTAACCCAGAAACACTTCTAGGGATATCTGGGGACACTGTTAACCCAGTAATGTACCCATTCCGTACGATTCCCGTATAATCAAATATTTATAAATACACGCAAATCCATGCGTTCAGTATGTACTTAAACATTTTATTAGTAATATGCTTTCCGCCTCGGGAAAATATTTGAAAACTATTCAGAAAAAGGGGCTCGTGAAACTCACCTTATCGTAGGCAATTAGGTATCACAGTACACCAGCTACTAGTCCGGATCTGTAATACGATCCTTAAGTTTGTTACTATACAATCACTGTTAACATAACTTTAACCGTGTTAACTGGTACATCTGGAGACACTGTTAACCCAGTACTGTAACCGTTCCGGGGGCAATGTTAACCCAGAAACACTTCTCAGGACTCAGATTGTGATATCGTTTAGAGTTCACTAGTCAAAATTACTATTAGTCGTTTTTTTCCCGTTTTGCGTGCCTAGCACGGTTATCCGTTTTTACGTTTCAAAAATGAGTTTGGTCACACACGACCCGAAAATAGTTGTTGACTGATAATTTAGTTAAAGTTGTGAAATTAGAGCTCGGTTTAGACGCCCCGATTGGCCGCGGGACCCGTTTCCGTCTTCAATGCACCGGAAACTGTTAAATCGGGTAAAAATTACTCAAATCATCCGAATTATTTTCGGATGATTCATTTTTACTTATTTAACTCAATTATATGAAAATAGTTCATTTTTAGGGTTTTTATACACCAGTCAGCTCGCGTATGCGAACTTTACCGGTCTACGCGTTTTAAGCTTTAAAAGTTTGTTTTTATTTTCTTTTTAGCACAAATAATTATCCGTTTAGACTCGGATCTTAAAATTTTGCAAAAATCACTTTTTGACAGTGGGGAATTTTATAAAAATATTTCCAGAATTAATTTTTATATTTAAAATTTATTTATCTATTTTTAAACACCATTTAAACACTAAATATGTCGTAAATACCAAACGATCTTAGAAAAATCCCAAATTTTTCCTGGATGACCCCTGCCATCCACATAGTCCCCTGTAATTTTTCCAGAACCAAAATCTCATTTTACATGCCATTTTCACTAAAACCGAGCTAGAAAACCCTAGAACTCGTTTAACCGAAAAGCCTACATAGACTTCTCCAACTGACCTCAAATTTTGTGTGTGACTTATACATGTTATAAAAAGCTTATCTGAAATTTTCCAAAATTTTTAATGATATATAACTATTTTTCACCATTTTTGGCCAAAACCGAGCATTAAATTCACCAAATATTCATCCTTTGTCCAAAAATTATCAAAATTCACAGAACTCATATTTTCATATATATAACACCTCTGTAAAATTTCATGACCTAACTCTAAACAAGTCACAATCTGTCCAAAACTTAATCATCACACAAAAACCGAACTACCTTGTGTTTCTAGCTTCAAATCGCAAGGATCTCGCTTTCTAGCCCTTGCTATCAACTAGATACAACACCTACAAGCACAATAACACCACACCAAGCAAGTTACACCCACAATCAAGCCATTTCTTTCATGGTTTCGGTTATGACTTAAAAACAAAGATTTAACCGTAAAAATTCGTTTTTGGTTCGTTTAACTCCTTCCTTGGACCAAGATCCCTTGTATAACCCGTATACATCACTTGATCATGCAAGAATCGGTTTCATCTCGGGTTTTCACCCTTTTTCACTTGAAACCTCATTTTCTTGTAATTAAACTCGAGAAAGGAAGATGAACACGAATATAACTCGATCTTTACCTCGTTGTTCTTGCTACAAAACTTGGTTTTTAGTTCTTGGACTTGAGAGGAAAGGGAGATTTGTTGAAGTGTTGTGAAGAAAAAAACTAAAAGGGATAAGGGGTTAATACCCCCCATCCGATCGGAACACATGGATGGGTGGGGTGGGACCCACATCTCTAATTCTATCCACACATTTGGATTCTCGTAATCCGGATAATGTTTTGGATAATATGGTTCAGTTCGTTTTTCGGTTAAATGTCTAATTTGGCTTAAAAGGAGGCTAAAACGGTCGTTTTTCGGCTAAAAAATGAAATTTATATAAAACCGATTTAAAAACTTTAAAAACTTAAACCATGACATTTATTAACTTTAAACATCATATTATTAATAATTGTGCATCTTTTTCGGCTTGATCGATCGTCTCTTGCTTGGTTTGGTATTAAAGGTTTCGTTTAACGCACCGACGTACCATTAATCGAAATTTCTTTTTCTGTGCTTTAATTCACTTATCCCGAAGCTTTAACACTTCGTAAACATCACTAAATATTATGTATCTCGACTATAATGTATCCCCGATTCGTTCGGGCTTCAACAACCGTTAATCGGTTAATCGTATTTTTCAATACGATTAACTGTATAATCGAGTATAATCCGTAATGTGAATCATACATACTCGTATAAACGCATTATAATTCATATATTCATTGTCAAATAACACATAAATAGTATATACCGGCTAGGGTATACCTGAATTTACCGGAATCGTTACATTCTCCCCCCGTAAAAGAAATTTCGTCCTCGAAATTTTACGCGTCGACTACTTCCTTTTGAGGAAATAGATAGGGGTATTTCTTCCGGAATTCGTCCTTTCGTTCCCATGTATATTCTGGGCCTCGTTGCGAATTCCATCTAACTTTGACCAACGAAATCTTATTGTCTCTAAGTTGCTTGATTTTCCCGTCTACTATTTCTATGGGTTCTTCTACGAAATTGAGCTTATCACTTATTTGGACACCCTCTAAAGGTAACACCGATGTCTCATCCGCCAGACATCTTTTCAAGTTTGATACGTGAAACACGTTGTGAACTGCACTCAGTTCATCGGGTAGTTCTAATCAGTATGCTACGGAACCGATTTTTGCAGTAATATTAAATGGTCCAATATATCTCGGGGCTAACTTCCCCGCCTTTCCAAATCTGTCTACACCCTTCCAAGGTGATACTTTCAAATACACTTTATCACCTTTCTCAAACGACAACGGTTTTCTACGGGTATCGGCATAACTCTTCTGCCGATCCCGCGCGGCCTTCAGATTGTTCTTAATTTCAAGGATTTTGCTGGTCGTTTCCTGGACCAGGTCTGATCTAATAACCTGAGTGTCGCCCACTTCAGTCCAACAGAGTGGTGATCGGCACTTCCGACCATACAATGCTTCGTAAGGCGCTGCCTTTATACTGCTATGGTAACTGTTATTATAAGAAAATTCAACAAGTGGGAGATGTTGATCCCAATTTCCCTTAAAATCCATTACGCATGCACGAAGCAAATCCTCCAGAGTTTGGATGGTCCTCTCAGACTGACCATCGGTCTGAGGGTGGTAAGTTGTGCTTAGATCAATACGCGTTCCCAGCGCTTCTTGCACAGCTTGCCAAAGATTGGAGGTGAAATGGCTATCCCGATCGGAGATGATTGAGATGGGTATCCCATGACGAGACACAATTTCATTTATATAAATTTGCGCAAGTCTCTCAGTGTTATAATTATTCCTAATCGGGATAAAATGTGCCGATTTGGTTAATCGATCCACGATTACCCAAATTGCATCATGTCCTCGGGACGTTTTAGGAAGATGTGTCACGAAATCCATCGTGATTTGCTCCCATTTCCATTCGGGAATTTTCGGTTGTTGTAACATTCCCGAGGGTTTCTGGTGCTCTGCCTTAACTCTCTCACAAGTCGTACATTTACCGACATACGTTGCGATATCCTTTTTCATACCCGGCCACCAGTAGAACTCCTTCACATCCTTGTACATCTTATCCAATCCCGGATGTATGGAATATTTTGATCTATGCGCTTCGTCCATGATTAATTCACGAAGATCATGGAGGGTCGGGATCCAAGCCCGATTTTTGAAATAGAGAATTTCGTCCACGCGCTGTTCGAAATTCTTCTCATTGCCGTAAAGTCCCTCCTTTTCCAATTGTTCCTCTTTCAATGCCTCACGTTGAGCGACTCGAATCAGGTCCGAAAGGTTCGACTGGACTATCATCCCTAGCGCTCTCACTCGCAATGGCTTAACCCGATCTTTCCTACTCAAGGCATCGGCTACGACGTTAGCCTTGCCAGGGTGATAACGGATATCACAGTCATAATCGCTTAACAACTCGACCCATCTTCGTTGCCTCATATTCAGTTCTTTCTGATCGAATATGTGCTGCAAACTTTTATGATCGGTGAAGATGGTGCACTTCGTACCGTAGAGATAATGTCTCCAGATTTTAAGTGCGAAGATAACCGCTCCCAGTTCTAAGTCATGAGTAGTGTAATTTTTCTCGTGTACTTTTAACTGTCGGGAAGCATAGGCTATAACCTTATTATTCTGCATCAACACGCATCCTAACCCTCTACGCGATGCGTCATAATACGCGACAAAACCATCGTCTCCATCGGGGAAGCTTAAAATCGGCGCTTGGCACAATTTTTGCTTTAACGTTTGAAATGCCGCTTCCTGCTCTTCTCCCCATTCATACTTTCGATCCTTTTGAGTCAGGATAGTTAAAGGTTGCGCGATGCTGGAAAAGTTTTCTATAAATCGACGATAATATCCAGCTAAGCCTAAGAATTGGCGGATTTCCTTTGGCGTTTTAGGCGCTTGCCAATTCTTAATTGCTTCAATCTTACTCGGATCAACGTGTATTCCTTGATGGTTTACAACGTGACCGAGGAATTGCACTTCTTTTAACCAGAAGTTACACTTGGAGAATTTTGCGTACAATTTCTCTTGATTCAGAAGCTCTAAAATTATTCTTAAGTGTTGCTCGTGCTCTTCTTTACTTTTCGAGTAAATCAGAATATCGTCAATAAACACGATGACGAATTTGTCGAGATAGGGTTTACAGACTCGATTCATGAGGTCCATGAACACTGCCGGCGCATTTGTTAGTCCGAAAGGCATAACTAAGAACTCGTAATGGCCGTAGCGAGTCCGGAATGCGGTTTTTGGGATATCCTCTTCCTGAATTCTAACCTGATGGTATCCCGATCTAAGATCGATTTTTGAGAAATAGCTCGCACCTTGCAGCTGGTCAAACAGGTCATCATTTCGGGGAAGAGGGTACATATTTTTGATTGTTAACTTGTTCAACTCCCTGTAATCAATGCACATTCTAAGGCTCCCGTCCTTCTTTTTCACGAATAATACAGGTGCACCCCACGGGGAATGACTAGGACGTATAAATCCTTTATCCAACAATTCTTGCAACTGATTGGATAATTCTTGCATCTCGAACGGTGCAAGTCGGTAGGGTGCTTTAGCAACAGGGCCAGCTTGAGGTAATAAATCGATTCTGAATTCGACCTGTCGGGTTGGCGGTAATCCAGGAAGTTCTTCTGGGAAAACTTGTGGAAATTCGCGTACCACCGGGATATCATCCGCCCGTTTCTCCTAAGAATCTGTGGCCGTCAAGCTCGCTAGATACGCCACGCATCCCTGGCGTATATATTTTAACACCTTGAGGTGGGATATAAATGGTATCATTGTGTCCGACTTCTCTCCTTGCACTAACACCTCTTCGTCATCCGACACCCGGATCTTGACGATTTTCTTTTCACAGTTTATTTCCACTTTGTTACGTGCTAACCAATCCATTCCCACTATCACGTCAAAACTACCTAATTCTACCGGTAATAAGTCAATCAGGAAGGATTGATCGTTCAGAATAAAAGGGCAATTCTGAACTATCTGATTAACTATCATGGTTTTACCGTTAGCGACTTCTACGGTGTAAGGTTCTATGGTTTCACTAATCGGAAGGTTTGCTATCGATAGGAAATTAACAGAGACAAAACTTCTATCGGTGCCTGTATCAAATAATACAGAAGCGTAATGATCAGAGACGAGGAATGTACCTGTCACTACGCTGGGGTCCTGGCGTGCTTCGTTCGCCCCCATCACAAATGCTCGGCCTCTCGCCGGATTGGACGACGATGCCTGACCCACGGTTTGCCTCCCAATTCCTCCCTGGTTCAGTTTCGGACAGTATCTCTTGAAGTGATCTGTGCTGCCGCATTCAAAGCAAGCACGGCTGGTGGTCATCATTTGGTTTCCTTGTGGGTATTGTTGTCGAGCTGGTTGGGTCCAAAATGGCTGCGAACGGATAGGTTGCGGTTGTCGGTTCAGATTGTTCAGCTTTGTCTTACATCTCGGTGCGTAGTGCCCATCCCTGCCACACCGATGGCACACTACCCCCCTGCACTCGCCACCATGCTGGTAACCGCATTTTCCACACCTAGGAAACGTCCTTGTCTGCGGTTCCTGCTTTCCGCCTGAACTAGTCATGGCGTAGTTCTGGGCAGCGGGCCTAGCACGTTTGTTTTGCTGCTTCTCCTGGATCCTATTATCATAGGTAACTCGCTTTCCTCCAGCGGACTCTCCTACCACCTTCAGTGACCCACTCCTCACGAAATCGTATGTGACGATACCAGCTTGCGTCACCGCACACTCAAACGTCTGGTGTCCCCCAGCGTTGACTATACTCCTTACTACTGGAGTTAGTCCCCATATATAACGCTCAACCCTCTTTGACTCTGGGATGACCAACCATGGAACCAATCGTGGCAACTCATTAAATCGGTTCGTATAACCCAAGTGGTCTGCCCCCTGCATTTCCAGGTTCCACAATTCGTTTTCTAACTTCTGCAGTTCGTTTTTCGGGAAGAAATGCTCCAGTACAAGGGCCTTGAGTTCTGCCCAGGTCATGCGGTTTGTCGCTGCTTGACCGCGAGTCTGCACTATTGTGTTCCACCATGTCAAGGCATGGTCCGTGAACGTGCAGGTAGCATACTTAACAATATAATCCTCAGGGCAGTTACTGATGTTCACAACAGACTCTATTTTCTCAATCCACTTAACCAACCCATTTGGTCCTTCAGACCCGCTAAACTCTAGGGGCTTGCACAACATGAAATCTTTAATTGAACATCCCCTTGTTACAGGAGTTGGTTCAGTGCGGTTCGTTTCTACACTAGGTATAGGGCCATTACTGTCTGTAACGACCACCCTAGGCGGCGCGTCATTACTCGGAATTGGGTTACCGTTCGGTGGAGGATTAACATTTTTTCCCCATCATTATTGGTGGTCGTTTGATTGCTCGCAAGGCCTGGATTGGTCGTATTGTTAATACTGGCGGCGATGCGCGATACTATATCCGGTATCGCCGCCTCTAACTGTCGAGCAATCAGACGGCTCACATCCACTTCTGACATTTGAGCTGACCGTTTTGGTGCCATTCTACACAACATTAAGAAAAACACATATAATTAATACAAATTCCAATCTCGATACACAACACATATTCCATTCATTAATAAACATCAGTACATATTACATAAGCAACAGCCCATAGATTAAGTTTTCATACATCAGTCCTACATCGGCATCATTTCGACATAACCCTCTATGGGTCAGTGCTTGAATGATACACCAAAAGTATCTACAATGGTATTCCCAAAAAGAGACCCCCTATGGGCTAGTGGCTGTACTATAACTACCCAAGATTCACTCTATGTTAGCATCGCCACTAACTGCTTACACAGAGTATCAAAAAGCGGACCCTGACTACTACCACCCTAACATAAGTAAACATGGTGGTATACCAACCACACCAACACTGCCACCATCACCACTAACACCGCTATCAAACCCCGGATCCGTGTTTCCATCCGGTCAATCATCCACTGGGAGTATGCGTCCTCCCTCCTCAGCTGAGCGATCGCATACTGGCTGTCCAGTATGCAGTCCGCCTAGTGATTCCTCCTCTGGATACCCACCGTCAAGGCGGTGGTGTGCTCATTCATCTGCTCGGTGAGCACTCGGAGCCATGCAGCCTCGGTGGAGGGACGCTCATCCCTCTCCAGCCTAGGGGTACCCCACACGGGTGGAGGCACAGGCTCAGGCTGGGGGCGGGAGGACTCGCCCCTGTGGTAAGTGGGTCTGGGTGGGGTAAAGGTAGGTGGGACATAAGGGGCACTGATCCGCGCCGTGAGGCGGGGACCTGGTCTGGGAGGGGTAGGGGTGACCTGCGGTGCGGGTGGGGTGAGGGATCTGGCAACCCTAGCAGGGAAGGACAGGCTAGTACTCCTACGGCTAATCACACTAGGCTCAGTGCTGGATACTAAGCGTAAGCTCCTAGAGTCCCCGGAATTGGTCTCTTCCGGGTCCTCCTCCACTGACAAACTTCGTGATCTCGACATCCTTACCTGTACACAAGTTAACAAACATATAGTTCCTTCCATAATGTAAATCATAATTAAATTAATATACACATACTTATACAACCTTGTCACGTAAAAATATTATCATATACTTACACATATGTTGCCGATTTTACCTATTAATGTTCCCCGTGACTTCCCCTGAATTACCTCGTGCGGACAAGTCTGTTATTATGTTCCGGACCATAATAACTCACTTGTCCATCCAAGTTCATCCACCTCGTCACTATAAATTATTAGTTGATATTCAGATCCTATAATACTTGAGCTACTGGTTATATTTTAGGTATCTTTTAAAGACATCCTAATTCTTTATAACCAATGGCTCTGATACCAAGTTCTGTAACACCCCGTAACCGCAGCGGAAACGTAAACGGGATGCAACAGACACGTCTGATATCAACAGCATTGCTTATAAAGAAAACACCACTACATTAATTCACATCATATTACATTGTTCCGAGTTTAGTTATCATCTAGGCGACAGCACATAAGTTTTACCAATAGTACATTAACATATTTAATACAAAATGATCACTAAGCTTCCACAAAAAGCACGCATCATCAAGCATGTAGCACTTATTCCAGTTTGGGAGTACCTAGAAAGCATGTAAAGAAAACGGGTCAACTACGAATAGTTGGTGAGTTTCACTAATTTAAATAAACAATGACAAATCATTATAATAATCATATATTAGGGGCGTCTGGGGACACTGTTAACCCAGTACAGTACCCATTCCGGGGGCAATGTTAACCCAGAAACACTTCTAGGGACATCTGGGGACACTGTTAACCCAGTACTGTACCTATTCCGGGGGCAATGTTAACCCAGAAACACTTCTAGGGATATCTGGGGACACTGTTAACCCAGTAATGTACCCATTCCGTACGATTCCCGTACAATCAAATATTTATAAATACACGCAAATCTATGCGTTCAGTATGTACTTAAACATTTTATTAGTAACATGCTTTCCGCCCCGGGAAAATATTTGAAAACTATTCAGAAAAAGGGGCTCGTGAAACTCACCTTATCGTAGGCAATTAGGTATCACAGTACACCAGCTACTAGTCCGGATCTGTAATACGATCCTTAAGTTTGTTACTATACAATCACTATTAACATAACTTTAACCGTGTTAACCGGTACATCTGGGGACACTGTTAACCCAGTACTGTAACCGTTCCGGGGGCAATGTTAACACAGAAACACTTCTCAGGACTCAGATTGTGATATCGTTTAGAGTTCACTAGTCAAAATTACTATTAGTCGTTTTTTTCCCGTTTTGCGTGCCTAGCACGGTTATCCGTTTTTACGTTTCAAAAATGAGTTTGGTCACACACGACCCGAAAATAGTTGTTGACTGATAATTTAGTTAAAGTTGTGAAATTAGAGCTCGGTTTAGACGCCCCGATTGGCCGCGGGACCCGTTTCCGTCTTTAATGCACCGGAAACTGTTAAATCGGGTAAAAATTACTCAAATCATCCGAATTATTTTTGGATGATTCATTTTTACTTATTTAACTCAATTATATGAAAATAGTTCATTTTTAGGGTTTTTATACACCAGCCAGCTCGCGTATGCGAACTTTACCGGTCTACGCGTTTTAAGCTTTAAAAGTTTGTTTTTATTTTCTTTTTAGCACAAATAATTATCCGTTTAGACTCGGATCTTGAAATTTTGCAAAAATCACTTTTTGATAGTGGGGAATTTTATAAAAATATTTCCAGAATTAATTTTTATATTTAAAATTTATTTATCTATTTTTAAACACCATTTAAACACTAAATATGTCGTAAATTCCTAAAGATCTTAGAAAAATCCCAAATTTTTCCTGGATGACCCCTGCCATCCACATAGTCCCCTGTAATTTTTCCAGAACCAAAATTTCATTTTACATGCCATTTTCACTAAAACCGAGCTAGAAAACCCTAGAACTCGTTTAACCAAAAAGCCTACATAGACTTCTCCAACTGACCTCAAATTTTGTGTGTGACTTATACATGTTATAAAAAGCTTATCTGAAATTTTCCAGAATTTTTCATGATATTTAACTATTTTTCACCATTTTTGGCCAAAATCGAGCTTTAAATTCACCAAATATTCATCCTTTGTCCAAAAATTACCAAAATTCACAGAACTCATATTTTCATATATCTAACACCTCTGTAAAATTTCATGACCAAACTCTAAACGAGTCACAATCTGTCCAAAACTTAATCATCACACAAAAACCGAACTACCTTGTGTTTCTAGCTTCAAATCGCAAGGATCTCGCTTTCTAGCCCTTGCTATCAACTAGATACAACACCTACAAGCACAATAACACCACACCAAGCAAGTTACACCCACAATCAAGCCATTTCTTTCATGGTTTCGGTTATGACTGAAAAACAAAGATTTAACTGTAAAAATTCGTTTTTGGTTCGTTTAACTCCTTCCTTGGACCAAGATCCCTTGTATAACCCGTATACATCACTTGATCATGCAAGAATCGGTTTCATCTCGGGTTTTCACCCTTTTTCACTTGAAACCTCATTTTCTTGTAATTAAACTCGAGAAAGGAAGATGAACACGAATATAACTCGATCTTTACCTCGTTGTTCTTGCTACAAAACTTGGTTTTTAGTTCTTGGACTTGAGAGGAAAGGGAGATTTGTTGAAGTGTTGTGAAGAAAAAAAGTAAAAGGGATAAGGGGTTAATACCCCCCATCCGATCAGAACACATGGATGGGTGGGGTGGGACCCACATCTCTAATTCTATCCACACATTTGGATTCTCGTAATCCGGATAATGTTTTGGATAATCTGGTTCAGTTCGTTTTTCGGTTAAATGTCTAATTTGGCTTAAAACGAGGCTAAAACGGTCGTTTTTCGGCTAAAAAATGAAATTTATATAAAACCGATTTAAAAACTTTAAAAACTTAAACCATGACATTTATTAACTTTAAACATCATATTATTAATAATTGTGCATTTTTTTCGGCTTGATCGATCGTCTCTTGCTTGGTTTGGTATTAAAGGTTTCGTTTAACACACCGACGTACCATTAATCGAAATTTCTTTTTCTGTGCTTTAATTCACTTATCCCGAAGCTTTAACACTTCGTAAACATCACTAAATATTATGTATCTCGACTATAATGTATCCCCGATTCGTTCGGGCTTCAACAACCGTTAATCGGTTAATCGTATTTCCAATACGATTAACTGTATAATCGAGTATAATCCGTAATGTGAACATACATACTCGTATAAACGCATTATAATTCATATATTCATTGTCAAATAACACATAAATAGTATATACCGGCTAGGGTATACCTGAATTTGCCGGAATCGTTACAAAAACGGTCAAGCTGCTACTTTAGTCTATCTTTCTTGATATCTCTTAACTCAGTATTTCCTTCAAACATGTCTATAACAGCATCTTACATCTCCATAGCTGTTTTGTGATGATTGACACTAGTCAAAATCTCCCAAGATAGACCAAGTTTTAACATAGACAATGCCTTATCATCCCTTTTCTTCATTTTAAGCTCTACTATTGCATTGTTGTTTGCGGTAGTGGATGGAACATATTGTCCTTCTCTGGTAGAGGTCCAAAGTTCAGGGTCGTTATAGTTAACAGCAGCTTCAAATAAGACCTTCCATTTGATAACATTTTCTGGACCTAAAAGTCTTGGAATCTTGTTGGTTGATACTTCTTGATCATCCATCTTGCTCAGATCTGAGATTTTACAGATGAAAACCTTGTAAAACTTCAAGCTTTATCACAAACCTTCAGTTTCGCGGTCTTTAGCGAGCTTACTCAGCTTTGATACCACTTATCGGGAACGTTTATCTAGTGCAACCTTAGATAGGTTGACAAGAGCACACAGATCTATTACCCAAAGCCTATCGAATATCCCGGCGGAATCAGGATATTTAATGGATGGGAACGAAGGTGTGATATAATGACAAACAAAACACTAAAATAATATTCAGTAAGAACGGACTCAAAGACAAAGATTCACTGTATTAAATGTATCATTCAATGAAACAGTAAATGAAATGTCTAGGGTTTCGTGACGGTGGCGGCGGTACGAGGATACAAAGAGAATATTCTTTGGAATGTTTGTACCCTCGTATTGCATGCGTTGCCAGCATCCCCTAAAATGGAAACCCAGGATGCTATTTATAGACCTTGACATTCCTTCTAGAATCCTTAATTATTACATAATGAAAGACAAAAACAAATACAAGTGTAAACGTCTTCGAGCATGATATGTATCTTGCTCGAGTAGACTCAGTATGCAAGGTATGCTCGATGAGTGTCTTCTAGCATACTTTACTTAGAATATTTTCAAAGAAAATATTCTCCTCCAGCAAGCTTCATTCTTCTTAACCAATCAATGGTTTGCTCGAACTAGTCCATCGAGCAAGCTCATTCTTCTTGATGTCTTCAATCCTGTCTTGAGACTTATTGAACAATCTTTCGTATGCTCGGATGTAAATCTTGCTTGGGGAACTGAACCATGCTCGAAGTCCATGCTTGGAACATATGACATCTTCTTATTACATCCATGCTTGTCACCATGTGCTCGGGCATCCTATGCTCGAATCACTTGGTTAAAACTTGAACGGTCAAGTTGTTTGCTCGATAGGCAATCCATACTTGATAGAAGAACACTCTTGCTCGTTGAAGTGTAGCTTGATCGAAGCCTTAACACTTAGAAGAATTCACCAGAAATGGTTCTGAAGACCATGCTCGAGGTAGTAAACCATGCTTGATAGTCCAGGCTTGCTCGAATTCCATACTTAGCCGATTTCCAGAGGAGGTTGAGAAAATTCCAATCTCCTTAGCAAATATCCGACTCAACACCTATTATCATCCAATATTGAAAATTTTAGGCCACGTCTGCTAGTTACCTTGTGGGAAAAAAACTAAGCATCGAAGGAACAAACCAACCCTAGAAAAAAATGTTCTCAGCTATTTTCTACTTGTTTAACTTTCATATTTCTACTTGTTTGATCTTCAATCAATATTTTATAACTCAATTGCCAAAATGTTTTTGACCTATTTGTAACACCCTAGGCCAATTCCATATCAGCCGTGGACATGAGAGATTCTTGGTTTATAAGGAAATGTCCTCGCCTCTTAAATCACCAACGCGGTTTGGGTTTAATGCTAGTGGACAAGAGGAGAACTCAACAGTTAAGAATGCTCAGGTGGGAGTAGTAGTAGGATGGGTGACCTTCTGGGAAGTCTCCATTTGAGCAACAAAAAATAAATTCATGGGGCAAAGCAGACAATATAAGTGGTACGAGGGACAGGAAGTTAAAAGTGGTGCCAGAGCCACTCCTGATCCGTTCGAGATGGTGGGCAAACCTCATCAAGGATAGTGAGTCCTCGAGGGTGTCGCGAGGTACACTTTAGGCAAATCCCGCATCTTAGATTGGATGGTGGGGCAAACCACATCGAGGACGATGAGTCCAAAAGAGGGTGTTTGTTACACCCTAGGCCAATCCCATATCAATCATGGACAGAAGAGATTCTTACTTCATAAGTAAATGTCCTGCCTCTTAAATAACCAACATGTTTTGGGCTTAATGTTGGTGGACTAGAGGAGAGCTCCACAGCTATATGTGCTCAGGTGGGAGTAGTATCAGGATGGGTGACCTCATAGGAAATCTATGTATGGGGAACCTAAAATATCTGTGAGCTCTTTGTGGGCAAAGCAAACAAAATTGGTGGTACGAGAGGCTGGATGCATGTTACACCTTTAGATAGCTAGGATAAATGTGAGGAGAGATTAGTATATTATGTGGGAAAAATGAATATTTCATAACGCAATTGCCAAAATGGTTTAAGCCATGATCCATGGATAGCTAGGATGAACGAGATGAAATATTAGAAGATCAGAGGGAAAATTAGGCTAGAATTGAATGTGGGTTTCACACCTAAGCTTCATTATTTTACTTTATTAAAAGAGTAAGATTTAACTATAGGTAAAATTGTTATTCTATCGTTATCTGTGTTTTCTTCACCCGACCCAAATTTTATACCAACCCAAATCATAAGCATGTAAGACATTAGCCTAGTTGGTTAATGCACACCCACAAGGGGTTAAACCGGTCTGAGACCCGGGTTCAACCCCACTAACTACTGTTTTTGTTTCTTTTTATTTTAAACACTTTTATTAAATCATATTATTTTATAAAAGAAATTATACAACAAACTAGATTTAATTATAAACAAGTTCTAAAAACCTATTTTTATAAAATTATTTTATCATGATCAATTTATGTAAATGAAGTTTAAATCAATAAAATTTATAGACCACTTTAATTAAAACGTTAAATTTATTACTTAATAATAAAAATGTTTTACATGAAACTCATTTCATTCAAATCTAGAACATTGTTATAATAAATCATTTTAAATAAAATAATTGATATAATTTCTTACACTTTAAAATAATTGATTACTAAACTAATTAATTATCTTGAAACCGTAGTATTACTATTTTTGTTAAATCATTTTTACTTTATCTTTGTACTAATAATAAATTATCAACACCATTTATTAACGTGTGTATCTTAAATAAATTATCATGTTATAAATTACTTGATTAAAACACTTAATTTGATAATTATGATTCTTTAGTTAACGATCATTTATTTATAAACCATTTTGAAAGTTAATAATAACGATTAATTATTTGTTTAGATTTCAACCTATCATTTATAAACAATTTTAAACCAAAAACCCAAACAATCCTGAATTCATTATAGAATCTGTAAGACCTCGAGCCCGAGTGCTCTACATTCGGTGTTGGATTTACTTATAAATACAGTTCTAAATATCATAGTGAATTAAAAGCATTTTTTACGGAATAATAAAAGTCAACCAATTCTAACAAACCATTCCATACTTGTCTTAAAACACAATAAGTAGTCTCAACATAAAACATAAAACATCACATGACTCTTTCTTCTTCCGATGCCAGTCTCTTCTTGAATGCCATGTGTCCCGTCTCAAGCAACTGCCTCATCCTACTCACCTGCTTGCATATTAAAAGTCAGCTACGCCGAGTGAGTTCTAGTTTAACAAGTTGCAGATTAGTCCTACACATTTATCTTACATATCCGTATCCGTAGATACTATTCTTACCTTTATCATGTACTTGTTTTCTTTTGTCTTACATACATCTTGTTTCATTCTTTCATTTACATATATTTATTCTTACAAATTCTTACATACTCATACAAATATTATGTAGTACTATTCTTGCATATGTAGTTACTCTTACATTTTCTTACATAACTAATGTGGTCTAAATTATACATATTATTATATAAATATTCCCTACTTTTAGATAAGTTTGAGCCAAGTTTTTATTGAATATTATCATTATTTGGTTCGTATGTGAGTTTAATGGTTTCAAGAGACAATGCACTAAAATTGAGTATTTTTATTAAACTAGAGATCAACGAGTGAATGTTTAAATGAGTATTCTATGTTATTATTAACCATGTAACATGATCTTAGAACTTATTTAATGCTAATGAAAGTTACATAAGAATTAATAATAATAGTAAAAAATTAATTATCTTACAAATACATGACAAAACATTTATTATGTTTTAACAGCAAAACTAAAGACTAAGTTGGGCTCCACCCATTTATGTGAAATATGGAGAAGTTAGACTGAAGCCCACGTGAGGAAAATTTGAAGAAAAAGGAAGCTAGGTCACGAAGTAAAAAGACTTGGAAAAAAAGAAAAGTAAGTCGGCAAGAATGATTAATATATATATTATGGAGAAGCACATCCACAGTAAGGGAGCCGGAAGTCAGAGACAATTTTGAGAGGTTTCACGGAGTCAGCAGGAGATACACAACAGCCGCAAGTCAATCGCTTTTAAAGTGTCCGGGTTCACACCTACTTATTCGAACACGGTTATTTTGGTTTAATTTTATTATTTTTATTATGAACTTGGGTGTTGAACCTATATATTTTATGGTTTTGAACATGATTATTGGCTAAAAACTACCTAGGTTGAGATGAATATTGATTTTGTTTGACGGTTTATTTGGTTTTGACTAGTTGCACATCATGATTATTATTGAAAAACTTTATATAACTTGATCTTGGATGTGTTAAAATATTGTTTTCATATAATTATTGTTTTTGATTCCGCGTATGACTTTGATTGATTGATTGTGTGTCGTTCAGTTAGGGTTCTACGTTTAGTTCATAGACTTGGTGTTTTTGATCTATTTGTGGTTAGCGCGACCATAGGAATCTTTTATGCAATTAATTATTAAAATTCAATAGGTTCACCTTCCTTGTGACCGAGAGATAATATAGAGTCGGTTTGTCTCGTTTCTTTATTCGTTTAGGTTAGAATTGCGCGAGAGTGAGTTTTGGTCTTGTTCGGTTTAGATTTGCGTGCGAATAGTTGTCCTAGATCAAGTTAGATATTGTTACCCTTTTATCCCTAGAGTTGCTAGTACCAATTTTTAGCGGGTTTTGTGTCGTTGAGTCCGAGAGGTGATGCGTCATTAGGGTACCTTAGTAATCTTTATCCCGGTAGGTTAATTCAATCTTCTTAGATTCGTGAGGGTTAGTTGGTGAGACTGAGAGGTGATCTAGTGAACTTTAGTTAGCCTTAGTTGATTTATTTTTAGATCCCGGTGTCATGTGATTAGTTAATTCCATTTGCCGTTGAACCGTCAATAGGATTCTCGCCTAGGTAGTCGTTTCTCCATATTCGTTAAAACCTCGTTAAAGTTTTCCCATTAGTTCGTTAAGTTAAGTAAGTTAGTTAAATTAGTCAAAATTAATTAAAATAAAATAAAAATATATAATTAATTAAATATTGTTATTAGGCAGTACTTAGTTGGGGTTTAGTTTTCCGAGCCACCTCACATGTCCTTAAGTTCAATATCCGGACTTCCTTTCTCTTTGCTACACACGACTGGTACACTTGTCGATTGTGTGAACTAGGTTAGGTTGTTTGGTTGTTAAAGCTTAGTTTTGAAAAGTGTTTAGTATTTATATAAATATTTTTTCACACATCAATAACATACCATTATTCTTACATTTTTGCATAGATATTATAAGGGTCTGCAACCCGACCTCTTGCACAGATAATATAAGGGTCTGCCATCCGACCTTATGCACAGATATTGTAAGGGTCTGCCACCCGACCACTTGCGCCGATATTATAGAGTCGATCACTCTATTCTTGCCAAGGTATTATAAGGGTATGCCACCCTGACTCTTACATTACATTCTTACTTGACGCTTACAATCACATTTAATTAAACAAGCTAAACACATACTAGTTCTTACAACATTCTTTCATTCTTGCATTAGTTATTCACATTCATCATATATGTATGTATGTATGTATTTATATATTTCTATTTTTACAAGTACACACACAGCCCTGAAAAACATTTTAAAGAGAAACGGGGGCTAGAACTCACCTGAAGTCGGTTCCTTTCTGAGTTTATGGTCACGCCTCTTCTCAGCTGGGCACGGCTAACTGTTTAACAGGTTACGAGTATCAGTTATCTATTTCTACTACTTCATACTTCTAGGTTAGTGAAACTCTCAACTAATGGGGGTTGGGGGCAATGCCCCTGGTAGCGGGGTCTAGGGGTAGTATCTCCAGGCAGGGTCCAAGGGACAGAGCCCCTGGCTGGGGTCGAGCTGCCAGGTCAGCTTGGAAAAACTTTATTTTCATTAATAAGCCTTTATCAAAAATTCATCAGAAAAACGAGTCGAGTTAAGTTTTACAACCATTCGGATTGCATATGAAACCAATCGCATCACATGGCTAAAGGAATCGCATCACATGGGTCAACGAGTCGCATCGCATGGGTCAACAAGTCGCATCGCATGGATGTAACCAATCCCATCGCATGGGTCAACGATTCGCATCGCATTTTTCCAACGAATCGCATCGCATGACTATGCGATGCTATTCTTGTTTATGCGATCAGATTTGGGGTTTTCTTCATTTAACCATTCTTTTACTCATTTTGCCCTTAAACACTACTTATGTCCTATTTTGCAGTTCTGGTGAGTTTTAGGTCGTAACAACTTGGTCTTCTATCTTTTTCATGGCCCAGAGGTTGCTCGTTCACCTCGATCTGCTCCCCATTAACTCGCGGCTCAGCAACTTTATGTTTTTCTAGCATTTAACAGCCCGATCTACTATCCTATCGACTGTCATGGCAAACCAACCTCAAACACTTAGCCTTATTAATTAAGGCGTACCTCCTTGGAGCCGGTTTGCGTACCTCCTTGAAGCCGGGATTAGTGCTTCGTTTCTTGTTGTTTAGGTGAAGAACTAACACAAACTTGTTCTAGTCGGATTCGGATCTGGCCGAAATATGGAAAGGGGTGTTTGTGTGTGTTTTAAGTGTGTGGAAGCAAGATGGAAATGAAGGTTTTAGGGTTTTAGGATTTTAGGGAGGGTCAAAGGTGTTTATATACCCTCAAGCCTATAGACCTTAGGCCCATCACCATTCTCAAGTCCATAAATAATCCTAAGCCTACCACCCAATTGCTTTATTACTTAACAAAATTTAATAGCGACACACATTTAATAATAAAACTTTCTTTTTATTTACTATCCTTAAAATACGGATGTTACAAACCTAGAACCCATTTAGTCATAGAAATCTGTACAATTCAAACTCGTTATTAATCTAGCACACAGTATTCAAATAGGTTACTCTTGTGAGTTTATCCCTATCATTTTACATCAACTGTCATTTAAATCACTAGCTAGTTCATATTTCAAGGTGAGTTTGCGTAGCCCTTTTTTAACATTTTTATACATTTTGGGGAGAAACATGTTACAATTACATTATAACATTATTTCAATTTTTACATAATTCATGTTCATGTCATGCATGCTATCTTTTGTACATCTTGTTTTGAGCTGGCTCTAATTAAACTACATTTGGTCATCAAGTGCTCTTATTGACAAAAACTTATTCAACTTGATGGATCTATATTGACTATACACTTGTGTATTGTACGTTCATTAGCAATAATCTAGTCTCCCGGCTATATCAAAGCTTTATAGGTCTGACCCGCCCATCTTTGTTGGCCTAGTTAGGGGACAAGGATGATAGAATTATTAGTTGATATATATTTAGAATATATTATGATTATAGTTTATCAATTTCAGAGATTGAGTTCCTATGTAATTGTGATTTTCTCTTATTCCCTATATAAGGGGTTGAATGGAGATCAATATGGATGAATCAGTTTATACAATTATATCATCTTTCATGGTATCACAGCCCTAATTCCTGGTTTATCGCCCAACCACCTCCGCCCTCTACCTTCCTCGCTACACTCACATCCCCAGTTCACCCCTGCTTTCAGCCATGAGCAAGGATTCTACGCCATCATCTTCTCATCCTAAACCACCATTGGCTTTACACCCAGCTTATTCCGTCACAAATATCAGTACCAAAATCCGTACCCTAGATGAATCCAAACTAACCTACTCGGGCTGGACAAAGCTATTCCTCTTTCATGCTACGGCATATAAAGTAACAGACCATATCGATGGCACCGAACCACCAGCGATAGAATAAGAAAACTATGAATCTTGGAAAGAAATTGGTGCTCTAGTTATGCAGTGGATATATAGAACCATTCACGACGATCTCATGAATCGTGTTCTCGAGATCAACACCACTACTCGTGAAATCTGGCTTAAGCTCAAGAATATTTTTCTCAACAACAAAACGGCTCGAGCCGGACACATTAACCAGCAATTCTCCAACCTAACCCTAACGTCGTGTTCCTCGCTCGACGACTATTGTCAGAAACTAAAGGAACTCGCAAAACAATTAGGTGATGTTGGACAACCAGTTCTTGAGTCTCGATTGGTTACCCAACTTGTTCAAGGGTTGCCACCAGAATATGCAATTGCCGGTGCTCTCATTAACCAGTTATCTCCGACTTGGGATAACACTCCTACTATGCTGAATCATGAAGAGATGCATATCAAAAACCAAGCTCGTCAAAGCACGTCGTCCACGGTGCTTGCTACCACAACCGAACCACCCGACTCTCGTGGTCCGTCATCTTCCAATCAAGGCAAAGGCGGGTTTTCTTCAAACCGCGGTGGCTGGGGGTACCAAGGAAGAGGTGGTCGGGGTGGCCGTGGTCATAATCGAGGACAGGGAACCTATTCCGGATCATATTCAGGTCGCGGATATCAACAGCAACCACGCCAAACATCTGGCCCAATAGCCCATGGCCCAATCAGTGGAGTCCACCACCCACCCAATACCCTTCCCAGCCTCCATATTCGGGTCTTCAGCTCCCGCCTCGCTGGATAGCTCAGTGGCAAGGTTCTAGCAGACAAGCCCCATATAATCAAATTCCATCTTCCACTCCCGGCTCGTCCAGCAACTCACCAGCCTCGTCTTCATTCGCTGGGTACACGGATTATAACTTATCTGACTTAGCTCAAACAATGCAACAAATCAACCTACACGGTAAAGACCCATGGCGTATGGACTCCGGAGCAACTTCCCATCTTACCTCCGACCCAAGTAAAATTTCCAATTGCATGTCATCTTTTCCTGTTAAGTCTATTTACGTCGGAAATGGCAACTCATTACCAATTAAAGGATCCGGACACACCACCTACACTGTCCCCCGTTTAAACGATATCCTTTATGCCCCAAATATTATTAAAAATTTATTATCCGTCCGTAAATTCAATATTGATAACCAAACTTCTACAGAATTTGATCCTTATGGTTTTACTGTGAAGGATTACAAGACTAGGGCCCCTCTTTCCCGCCACGATAGCACATTCAATCTTTATCCATTCACTCAATCGGCGAACCCATCAGCTTTTGTCATCACCACCTCGGATCAATGGCATCACCGGCTTGGCCATCCCGGGGATACTATCTTAAATTTATTACGTTCTCGTTTTTCTATTTATTGTAACAAACCTACGGGTTCACCTATTTGCAATTCTTGTCAATTATCAAAACATGCACGTTTACCGTTTTATGATTCTCAATCTATTACTTTTGCACCGCTTGATATTATAAATTGTGATTTATGGATGTCGCCGGTATTAAGTAATTCCGGTTATAAATACTATATGGTTCTTGTTGATAATTTTACACAATTTGTTTGGGTCTACCCATTAAGATACAAATCTGAAACGTTTCCCACGTTTGCAAAATTTCATAAATTCGTTGCCACTCAATTTAACCTTAATATTAAAACATTTCAATGTGATTTAGGGGGAGAATTCGATAATAATGAATTTAAAACTTTCGTTAACACACATGGCCTCGTGTTTCGTTTTTCATGCCCTCAAACATCCCAACAAAATGGCCGCTCCGAGCGCATGATTCGAAGATTAAATGACATTGTTCGCACCCTCCACACCCGTTTGGATCCTAATTGGCGGGAAGCCATGAACATTGAATTTACGGCTTTACAGGAAAATGACACATGGGAATTGGTTCCGCGACCCCATGATCACCCGGTGATTCAATGTGTATGGCTATTTCGCCACAAATTTAAATCGGACAGTTCATTAGACCGGTATAAAGCATGACTTGTGGTTAACGGTAAATCTCAAACTGTGGGAGTGGATTGTGATGACACTTTTAGTCCGGTTGTTAAACTGGCTACGATTCGTACAGTACTAAGTTTGGCAGTTTCGCGTAATTGGCCAATTCACCAACTCGATGTAAAAAATGCTTTCTTGCACGGGGACCTTCAAGAAACAGTATTCATGCATCAACCACCAGGATTTGTTGACTATCGTGCTCCAACACATGTTTGTAGACTAAATAGATCTCTCTACGGCCTTAAACAAGTGCCCCCGTACATGGTATACTCGGTTTTCTAATTACAATATTGCACACGGGTTTCATAGTAGTACGTGTGACAACCTATTATTTGTCTACTCTCATGGGGGTAAGTTAGCTTATTTATTGCTCTACGTTGATACAATCATTGCAACACCGGGAATTCGCCATGAGTGATTTGGGTCCTCTACACCATTTTTTGGGTATTACGCTTACTCGTGACAACAATGGTCTTTTACTGTCACAGACCGCATATTCTAAGGATATCATTGCTCGTGCTGCTTTACAATCTTGTAAACCATGCTCGACACCGGTTGATACATCGGCCAAGTTAAGTACCACAGAGGGGAACTATTATCTGATGGTTCTGAATATCGGGCTCTTGCGGTGGCTTTGCAATACCTTACGTTTACCCGCCCCGATATTACTTATGCTGTTCAGCAGGTCTGTTTATTTATGCATGCGCCTAGAGATTCTCATTTTACATTTATGAAACGCATTATTCGATATATTAGCAGTTCTATGACTATGGCATTTGTATAGCACCATCTCGTGCCACCGAGTTACGGGCTTATTCGGATGTCGATTGGGGTGGCTGTCTGGATTCCCCGTCGTTCCACCTCCGGCTATTGTGTATTTCTTGGAGGAAATTTAATTTCTTGGTCTTCTAAACAACAACCTACTATCTCTCGGTCTAGTGCGGAGGCTGAATACCGTGCGGTCGCAAATGCGGCTGCTAAGACCACATGGCTTAGTAACGTTTTGCTGGAGTTGCATACCCCGTTAACCAAAGCTACCATTGTTTATTGTGATAATATATATGCTGTTTATTTATCACATAATCCGGTCCCGCATCAACGAACGAAGCATGTGGAAATTGACACACATTTTTTTCGGGAGAAGGTCCGGTTGGGTCATATTCGTATCCTTCATATTCCATCCGCTTTTCAATATGGTGATATTTTTACCAAGGGGCTCTCTCGACAACTTTTTGAATCTTTTCGTGACAGTTTAAGCGTCCATCGCACTCCCGCTCAAACTGAAGGGGTGTATTAGTTGATATATATTATGATTATTTTTTATTAATTTAAGAGATTGAGTTCCTATGTATTTATGATTTTCTGTTACAGTAGAAACTCAATAACTTAATACTCGATTATTTAATAAACTCTCTAAGATAATATTTTTTGCCGGTCCCGACTCGGGGATAGGGTGCTAGATTAATAATTCGCTAAAATTATAAGATAATACAGTTTTGATAATTTCTTTAGACCCCATATAAAATATAAATTAATAATTCCTTATACATAGCATATTACATGAATGATTTATGAATGTTTCTTGAAAAATAACTCAATTGTCTTTTGTTTTTTGTTGAAATCAATTTCCCCTTGAATCTCGTTTCTAATTTTCCTTAGCATGGTAAGAACTTCTGGTGTTGTTTTCTCATAGCTCAACAAGAAATTGTTCAATGTGATTGCCGCTTTAATAGCTTCGTTTCGCGAAGGGGGCTCCATTGTAGAACTTTCATCATCTTCTTCATCGATATCATCTTTATTAATTCCAATAACGCTTTCAATAATTTCTTCATCAGTCAACAACTGTGCAACTACATTTTCTTTTGGGTGAGTCAGAACATTCTACTATAAATTAATAAAATATTAATTAATATATAAATTAATAATTATTAATTTATCGATTAATTAATAACTTTTTTAATTAATAAATTTTGATGGTCCCAAGTGTATTATTTTATAAAGTTTCTACTGTATTTCTTATATAAGGGTTTGAATGGAGATCAATATGGATTCGATGAATCAGTTTATACAATTATATCATTTGAAATCTTAATCTGCAGCACATGTCAACGAGGTTTGATTGTTCACGTGATTCCCTTTGAAGTGTACAAGTTTCCCTTAATTAAATGCGTGACATATGAATTGTTTATAATTTTTTTTCATTGATCCAGTGTGTCAAAACCTATGTTAGTCACCAATTAAATATTTTCAGTTGACGCTTGTTTTCAACATGTTTCAAGTAACAACGCGTGAACATTTTATACAAGATTGCAACACTTTGGGATTGGACATAGTTTAATCAATTGGAAGATTTTGTTTTTCTTGTTACTTAGATTTAACTATTTGCTTTTATGTACTTAATTCTAACTTAATTAATATCGTAACTTTAACGGCAATCATGAGACTTTGAACAACCTTGTCGTGCCCCAACGTATTCTGTCGTCGGTTGTGGTTTGACAATCATGTACTAAATTGAATTTGTCCTTCTGATTGAATCATACATGGGTGATGGTTAAGGCTTAAAATTTTAGAGTCTCAGATTCGAAAGTTGACTCAATACAGTTTTAATATAGCAATGATTTTCCTCCTTGATGGTGTTTCTGGGTGAGCCAATTATACAACGTCAAAATTAATATGAATAGCTGACATCCTGTTTCAGAAAGACTCACCAAAATCATTGACAGATCCAGTGTGTAATTAGGCTGGGCACATGCCCACCGTAGAAAGTTTAAAAACCCATGGTTTCTTACCGTAGCTTTAGTATTAAAGTTATTACTTTGTATTATTCCTACAAATTGCTACACTTGACAAAACTGGTTTAGTTTTATCTTCTCGTTCTAAAGTTTTCACATTTAACGTAATTTCATTTTGAGTTGATTTTATTTATTAAAGTTAACTACTTAAATAATTCTTGGAAACCCCCCCCCCCCCCCCGCCCCACACTCTTTTCCCCCTCTGGTGTGATGATAAAGGTGTGTGTTACCCAGCAAAGGCTGGGGTTCGAGCCGCACAAGAGGCAAAAGGTGTAGCATTAGGGTGTACATGGGTCAGTTTGGGGAGGTTTTAGTTTAAACCCATAACTATGACCAATATGTTGGTTAATAGATAGCCATAACCGATCCGTTTTGACGGTTTTGGTTAACCAATTTTGAAGGTTATAGCAAGTATGTTATAGGTCGGTTAACCGTGAGCTAAACAATATAATTAAGCCTAAAAGTTGGGTGCCAAACATTACCAAAAAAATCAAATGACGTAATCTAACAGAATATATAATCATATTATTAATACTATATATTCAAACAAACAATAAATGCATTAACTTCTTTAGTAAAACTAAATCATATAGTATAAAATAAGATCATCATTACTTCATTAGTTTGTTACCTTCTATTTCTCCAAATTATCAACATCTTCTAATTGTACTTCATAAAGTTAAGAATTGTGTTAATGCGACAGTTCGGTTATGCTGGGTATGGAATTATTTTTAACCAAAGCTGACCCGGATCTAACGATTTTCAAATATTCAGTAAACCGACCCACCGATTTTGTCGATTATAGGTTAAAAATGGTTCGTTTATATCAGTTGTGGTTCGGTTAACGATTCGGACGCTTAATTTGCACACCCCTATGAGAATAAATAAATTAGTCAAAAAAAAAAAAAAGGTTTGTGTCTAAATCTAATCACACATTTTGTTCAAAACAGAAACAGTTTAGGTCTCAATCTAATCACACATTTAATTTTTTTTTAGTTTAAAATTAAAATTTTACATTATTCAGTTATAAGGTTTTTATTTGTAAATTTTCTTAATATTTCTCCATGTTTAATTTCATCTATTTAATTATAACTAAGGTGTCGACCCGACTCAAATTTTGTACCAACCAAAATCTCAAACATACCCCCCCCCCCCCCCCCCCCCCGCCCTTCTCAAAAAAACGGGGAAAATTTTTTGTATCCTTTTTTTACGGGGTATTGGGGTGGAACAAGTTCCAAACCTTGTTCGAAAAACAAAACCATGTAATTAATTAATTAGGTGCTCGCCCCTTCTTTTCATGCCGATTATGCTTGCAATAGAATTTTAAAACATATCCTAATATAGAAAAGTTAAACCATACCATTAAGAGACTTTTAGATGTGTGGCTGTCTATGGTGGTATTAGAATAAAAGTTAAAACGCGTTTCACAAAAAATCCCCACATTAGTTTTATTCTAGTATTTCGTGGAACATAAATTCTTTTGCCACGTCAAGTCTAATTTTCTTATTTCTATCTTTTTCTTTATTACACTGCCTCAATATTTATTCTTCGTGTTTTTATGTTTATTCGATCAAAGAATATTCTTACTTATTATCTTGAAGGAATATCCAAATCCACATGCGAAAACAATTTTATATATTATTTTACAAAATCTTTATAAACAAACTAGGTTTTATCCCCCGTATTACTTGTTTTCATTTTTCATTTCTAATATTTATATATCTTTTTAGATTTTAATTTTATTTATTATAAGGAAGTTAATAATATACTTAAGGTTTGATAATTAAGGGTTTCACAAATAAATAAAATATTATAACCCGTTTAAAGTTATCAGGGTTTGGTGAGACCTATGATCCGCTTATTTTTTTACTATAAATTTTTTTCTTAATTATAAATAATAAATAATATCTTTTTTTTAAAAAAAAATTGGATATTAATTTTTTGGATATTCTTATTTTATAGGATTTTCATATCAAATATTTAGTGAGATTAATTTTTAATATAATGGAATGTTATAACCCGTTTAAAAGGTATTCGAGTTTTGATTCATACCCATAAATTCGGGTCAAATATATGAGACGCCTCCATTTAGAAATAAAGCAATTTGATGACTTGCTGGGATATAGAAAATAACTAGAGAGCTTTTAAAAGTTTTGTTTATATATACATATTTAAGATTTAAAATAATTTAGAAAGTCCAAGTAAAAAAAAAATAACTCTTGTACACTTTATATTACCCTCCAAAAAAGAAAAGGAAAGAAAGAAAACATGTACTACATGATTTAGTACATGGTTGCTACTACACAATGAGGCAGTGACAGTTGCATGCTATCTACGTAAAGAGAAGCATACGAAAATGAAATTGCATCGATTTGAATCTGAATATCGAAATGTATAGAGAAAAATAGCACGTCATGAAGATTTATTTGGAAATCATGGAATAAGATATCTCATTGTAAAAATGAGCGATAAAAAATAAGAACACATTGATTTATAAGAAGTACAAATATATCGTATTTAAGTTGGCTCAATTTAAGTTAAATTTATTTCTTAATTTAAACATGTCCACCTTTGAATAAAGTTTAAACCTTTCAGTTTAAAATAAGCATTTCACATAGATATATTCAAATGTACAATACCAGCAATATTTTAGAAGTTAAATTTCTATCGAAACGTGAACCTGTCCGATTCTGATTAAAAATTTTGGGATTACTCTATAGAATAGTTATCAAGTTTTGAAATTATTTTAATTAGGTTACTCATAAAATATTTTGTTCCAATCAGGTCATAAAAATTTTCTTTTATTCCAATCCTAGAGATTTTACCTAGATAACAAGTTATCTAGGTTTTTTATAATTTTTAAATAGTTTGACATTGCAAACATTTCTTTAAAAATTGAAAAAATTAGAAAAATTGAGAAAAATAAGTTTTAAATTGCGAAAAATGGCAAAATAATAATAAGAACATATTAATAATATTGTAATTTTATGCAATTTTCATATATATATAGGGATGTTATTTTAAAAAGACAATGTTTTTTAGGAATGGTAAGAATAATTATGGGCCATTAGATTAGGGGATCCAAGGGTTGAAATTTAAAATTACCAAAAACCGACATAGTTTCCTAGAATTACTTTTTCACCATTATAACCGACATAGTTTTCTAGAATTATTCTTTTACTATAAATTTTAATGCCAAATGTCAAAAATATATTGGTTCTTACCATTCCTAAAAAATTCTATATTCTTATTTGAACCCTTTTATATATATATATATAGGGGAGGGATATTTTGAGAACCATGTTGAATTTTAAGAACGTAAGAACTCAATTCTAGGTCACATATTTAATTAAATGGATTGTAATATGTGGTTGAGATTAAATTTGGCAAAAAAAGTCAAAGTAGGAGAGATAATAAATATGTAAATGGTTACACTAACTTTTACGTCCGTTACACATGTGTAAAAAGTCGACTCGGTGCGTAAAAAATTCTGTAATTTTTTTATGTGTATGTAACTTACATATATTACGCATGTGTAAAAAAAATTCAAAAAAAAATCGTTACACTAAGTTCTTTCGAGTTCTTAAAAATCAAAGGGGTTCTTAATTGAAATCTCTCCTATATATATATTTGCAATTTTTTGCAATTTAAAAATTATTTTTCTCAATTTTTACTAATTTTTTCAATTTAAAAAAAAAATATTATGCAATGTGTCACACCCCAACCTAAGACGGATATGCTAGGGTGCGAACCATTGGTTCACAGCTCACAAGATACTATCATACAATTTAAAGTGACAATATCTAATTATTTATTTATTACAAAATTTCAATCGATTACATAAATTTAACAAATCACCAAAATAAAAATAGTACACAAATATCTTTGATTCCATTAACTAAGGTCTCTCTAAGTGTTTCTTCATCTTATCTTCAACCAAATGATAACCTGCAAATGCATACAAAATAATATAAATTTGTCAACACAAGGTTGAGTGAGAAAAGTCACCAGTTTTGACAATAATAATATATATAAGCAAAATGAGCAAAACTGATTATGTGAGTATAAATCAATCAAACCAAGAGAAAATAGTTGTGTTAGTTGACCGTCGCCTTGCAAATCGGGCATTGGCTACTATTACTAGCATATAAAAATGTGGGTGTCGATTGACCATCGCCATTAGAATCGGGCTTTGGCTACTAATACGTTGTATGATCATACTTTAATGTGATTATGATGGACCTCACCGGATGCGATAAAGTAAACAATTAAACAAATAGCAATTAATCATTCAATTGATAACATACAACACTCAGAGTTTGCTAGTGCGAATAATATATAATATATAAATACCGATAAGTATGCAAGTGTCCCTAAAACATTTAAAATTTGTAAAAATAAGGGAATGACTTTTCACCTTGACGATTAAGCGAATAAACCGAGAGATAGAAAAAACGAGCAAAGTTAACGTGACAAGTTTTCTGATCCAAACAGACATGTGACTTATACAAAATAAAATAGAGTCAAAACCGAGAACATAACCGCTGGAATCAATCCAAACGGACATCTAAAACTTCGGTTATGAGATTTTCAGTAAATAAGCGAGCTGGTAATGACCAGAATCCGAATAGTGAGTTGAAAGTCGGGTTTTGGTCAGTACACTCAAAATCTCGAGATAAAACTAAAAGTCTTCTGGACCGAAAGTCAGTTCCGACCAGAAGTGATAGAAATCGATTGGTCAACGTTATGCCCTTAAACAGGTTAGAGTCCAACTGAACCATGAATTCCCCTCAATCACAGAAATTGATTGAGGGTTATTGATCATTGAACAATAAGGAATAACTTTTCGTAAGACAATTTACCCGGATTATGAATGGAACAAGGAGATAATCGAGGTCAAACGGATCTTAAACATCAAATTCAAACCATAGATGAAAGAACTTAAATAAACTTTATGAAATTGATAAAAGAGAAGGAGAATTTCGTGGGATATGGGAAGGATGGTTGGAAATCAGTAGTTTTCAGGGTTTAGAAATGGGTTTTGATTAAATATTGAGAGTTATAATGCATTTATTGAAGTAATCAAGTCGATTAGGAAACGAAATATGCAATTAATTACAAAATCAAGCCAAATAACTTCAAGATTTCGGTCATGACAACAAGAAAACGAATTTGGAGTTATTATGATATTATAAGACTTAACTTGGGGCTTACTATAAATGCGATTTTTAGCCGTTTTAAGCGATTTTAAGGGGGTTTAAGCACAGTTTGACGAGTTTGAAAGTTGTGAGAATATAAAATAGGTTAAACCAAATAAAATTCAAGTTTTTATTAATACAAAAGGTTCGAATTACATTCCCGAGTTGGGTAAACAAATACGAATATGAAAAATCCGAGATGTTACACAATGTCAAACTATTTAAAAATTAAAAAGAAAAACCTAGATAACCTACTATGCAGATAAAATATCTAGAATTGTAAAAACAATGAAAGTTTAGTGACCTGATTTGAACAAATATTTTATGAGTGACCTGATTAGAACAATTTCAAAACTTAGTTACTATTTTAAATAGTAATCCCTAAAATTTAAACCAAAATATATGCAAAAATAAGCATTTCGAAACCATATTTTAGAGTGACCTAACATAATATATTTTTTGTAAGAGAAAAATAATATATGTGAAAAGTTCATTGTAAACACCAGAATATAAAAAAAAGTAAAGTAAATAAAAAAAACTTGTGGCGTGCAACCTATGTGTGCGTGACTGCAAACAAAAAAATTGTGAGAGGGTTTTGCAAATTATAATGTGGGGTTTTGAGTGTTTGTGAATGAAGAAAGAGAAAAGATAGTGATTTTTTATAAATTTTGGAAACTTTTGTTTGCTCTGATTTATTTTTTAATATTTGTTGAAAATGCTTGTAAGTAAATGAAAGTAATGATAAAGTTATAAAAAAATTTTAATTGGAAATAATAGAGTAAATATAGTTATATAAAAATGAGGATGGTGGATGGACTAGAAATCCTAAGTTAGAACTATATTCATAGTGTACACAAACATTAAGCCTTGTGCTCAGTAAAATGAAAATAATTTTGTCTGATACCTCTGGTATCAGAGGCTTGTGCTCAAGTTTTTAAAAGTTAATGTTAGAGCCTTGAGCTCAGTAATAAATTAAACATTAAGCCATGTGCTTAGTAAAAATTGAAAATAAAATTTTTTTTAATTGAAGATGATTCTGAAGAATCACACCAACAAAATACTGAAGTTATCAACTTTAGTGAAAACTAAAGAGGTTTTTCAGTCGGATTATATGATTAATTCTGACCAATTAACAAATATAAGCAAGCTTAAGTTCAAGCTGATAATAGACACGTTTTTAATCAACATAATAGTTTACAAAGCCTAATTTCAAAGGTTTTTCAAGAAAAAATAAAATCCTTAACTGCTTTAATACTGAAGAATTTTCCGTAAACATAAAGGATATATCGGGAAAAGTATTTTTGCCACTCTTAACTAAAGGAGAAATAGCAAAAAGACTTTTGACTATTAAACCCGAATTAAGAAAATCAATAAACATGGTGCATATAGGAGTAGTAAAAATCCTACTAAAAACACAATTCAGAGATGGAATTAATTTTTCTATTAATATAGCTGTTGTTGATAATAGAATCATTAACAGACAAGATGCTCTCATAGGGTCAGTACAAGTAAATTTAGCATATGGTAAATTTATGTTTACCGTATATCCTAAATTTGCTTTACACCGAGATTCAAAAGATTTCGATAAAACTCTTAGTTTCATATATCAGTGTGAAAGAACTGATCTTATGGAACCAGGAAATAAAGTATTTACGATTAATAATTTAATATCGTATGCTATAACCAACAGTACTCATTGTATAGAGTATAAAGAAAAAGAGAGTATAAAAATCGAAGATATATTCTCAGATATAATAACAGTTGAGGAAAGTAAATTTACTGAACCCTCACAATTACAAGAAAATTGGGCAATTAATATAGCTCGAAATAAACAAAGTCTAGAGTCTAGACCCAGACATAGCTTTTCTGGACATACACTAAGAATTAGAGAACCAGCTTCTACTTCTACAGAAGCACAATTAATACAATCTATGCCGGAAAGAATAGATAAATATGGAGAAATTCTTAAAGAGGTTATAGGAATATAATGTCTTTAACACCAATTCTATATGCAACTAAAGCTTTAGATGATGTAATCAACTTTGAAGATGCTAAAATAATTTTAAATTTAGATAGAATTAATAGAACAAGAGTTGATTTTATGTTAAAAGATAAAATAAAAGCTCAAAACATAATATTCTTCAAACAAGAAATATTTACCGCCAAAAAGAAACTCTTTAAGCTTAAAGCAAGAAAAACTCTTATAACTATAACATGAGTTCTCTTGTAAAGTTAGAAGAATTAATTAGAGATCTAATTAGTAAAGTAGAAAAATTATCTACTAATGAAAATCTAGAGGCTATAGCCGCAAAGATCATTAAAGATGTCTCTGAAAAAATTGATAAAAGAGAGGAAGTTAAGCCTCAAAAGCTAGAACAGCACACTAAAATCTTCAACAAAAAAGGAAGATTTCAAAAATACTCTTTTCATAAATTTATAGTAGGAAATCCGTCATTTGGGAGTTCTTAGTGTCCAAATGCATTAAAATGGCCTTTCGGTATAAAAGAACAATAAAATATCAAAAGAAACAATTCTTGGAGAATTGTAAAGACTCGACAAAGATGTCATAAGATGTCAAAATCCATGTGCTAATCTTTAAAACCCATGTGACTGTGTTTTAGAGCAATAATGACTAATATGAAGATTAACCTTCAAATAGAAAAATGTCACATAATTCAAAAACTCAGCATAATTCATGACAATTGGAATATGCATCCAGGTGAC
Organism: Bidens hawaiensis; assembly: GCF_021521415.1. NCBI lineage: Eukaryota > Viridiplantae > Streptophyta > Magnoliopsida > Asterales > Asteraceae > Bidens > Bidens hawaiensis. The sequence continues at coordinate 94,837 of NW_027498038.1, forward strand.
AAATTAAAAATTATATCCGAGCTAATAAAGCAAAAACAAAAGCTTGAAAAAGAAAATTCAAAAGCTTAACAAAACTAAAAAATGAGTTCTATTTCTCAAAAACTAGAATAAATCTTTGATAATCAGCTTAAGACATGCTCAGCTGAGCAAATACATGAACTAGTTCAATTAATGTCACTAATTGATAAAGAATGCGAACAACAGTTTTATGAAAATAAGAGTCTTATAGACAAATATTTTCCAGAACAAGATTTCACTATAAAGGAACCTAAAACTAAAAAAGAAATCACTTCAGAACCTATAACTGAAGATGAAATTTCTTCTGAAGAAGAAACTCCTATATACAATAGTAGAACAAATCGAGCCAGTACTAGTTATACTAGCCACAAAAAGAAAAATACATAATTTTCTATGCCTTATCACAAAGGTATACCAAATTCTAATAATGGAAGTTCAACCGCAATTGAAACCATTAAAATCCGGTAAAGCCGACTCAAATCCGCAGGATATCTTGTTTTCATAATTTTAGAAATTAATTTCAAAGATTATAGTTTTTTAATTTACAGATAAATGAGTAAAAATCATCGAAGTATAACAGTTATGAGATAGATATACCTTAGATCTCCATTGTCTCTGAACCTTAGTGACAAATGACCAATCCAATCATTACTTTCCTATGACCTCCTGCCTTGACGGAATTAAAAATGACTCCAGGACTCCAGGTTTCATAACACGACTTAGAGATGTTGACAAAAGGAAATATTTTATTTCATAACTGTCCTTCCCGAGGAAGAACTTCTGGATATTTACATCATTTTTCCCTAAGGGGGAGCTTACTCACACATCGCTTAAGGTTACACAAATAAAATTAAACTTCTTGGGAGAGCATTCGATGCCTCTATCCCTTACATATGTTACAATATATAGAAAAAAATGAGCGTAAAGTTCTTTTTGTTTACGTAAGTGCTTAGGTAATCTTTTACATAATTGAACCCATGTGGGATCCTAGTCACGTGTCCTCCACTATTCGACTGAGAGGTTGTCGCTTTGCCAGCTTTATTCGCGTGTTTGCTTTTCTTTAATCAATGAACCTATGTGTAGGGTCCAATTCACGTGTATCCTCCATTATTTCATCTGAGAGGATGTCGCTTTGTCTGCTTTCTTCACATGCATGGTTTTCTATTATGCGTATTAGTTCTTGGCACAATAATTTTTTGGTGCCAGGGCATACATCAAGCTCATTGAGGATAATTCGCTGCTCAATGGTTTCTATTGCATGCTTTTCATGCACAGGTTGGGGGGTTCCGCTATAACTAATGGTTACGCAGTTTTGGCTGCAGTAATTAATTTTCTTGAAACTTCCAATCGTAATTTGTTAATAGTGTTTAAGATTTTAGATATCCATTAACTCTAATGGAGACCCAGTTGCTAACGTCTTATCGTTCTTCCATTATTTTGGAAGGTTGGACATTTCTTGTTTTGGCTATTCCTACCTCCAAAAGATGCAAGGCGGGAAAGCTTTTTTCTTGATACCAATCTGGTAATGTAGAAGTGCACTCTATGTAAATGTTGGCATCTTTAGCTGCTGCTATCTTCTTTCGGAAGGTTTTTACAAGTTGATTTCTTGTAAGTTTGCTGAAGGATAAGTATTTTTAAGTAATCCAGCAGAGAATGCTAGATTGACTAAATGAGGATCCGCTCCCGGACAGAAGTTTTATAGACTTTTTGTCATTTTGCCTTTTGTGAATACATGTTTGACTTCAAAGTCTTCAGGACTAAGGTCCCTGGCTTTTAACCAAGCTGATCAGAATTCATCTAAACTAATTAGATCGATTTCTTTATTTTGGATCTCTATTCTTTTCTCCTTTCTTTTTTCAAATGGTGAATTTGAAAAGCTAACCGGTGAGGTTTTCTTTGTTGTTACTACAGGCATGGGAAAGATAATAACCCTTAATGATATTTCTTTTCTTCCAAATTTTGCAGAATATCTTGTGGCTTCTTGTTGAGCTTGTAACAAAGTGCCAAATTTTTTGAAGGGAACCGTTGTATTCTAGACATATCTTGAGAAAATAGCCCAGTTTTCATAGATTCCTCTGTGGTCTCCATAAAAAATGAGGTAGAATCTCATCTTTTGATTTCCTAGAGATATCACCTTTTGAGCATAGGTGGTTTTAATAATTTTTGGCAAACTATCAGCCGTGAACAGATTTGAGTTGGATTTTAAGCAATTCATTGTTAACGCCATTTGCTGTTGCACAGCTTGTAATTCTATTAAAAGAATTTTTCTTTTAGGCGTAGAGCCTTGATTTTTTTTCTCTTCTTCCATCACATTTCTTTTCTAAATGTGGGTGTGATGTATTTGGTGAAAGAGACGTATCCTATTTATAGAAAAAAGATTACGTCATTGCTTACACATTTTGAAAGTCACATGTTAAGCTATCAGCTAGCACATTTTTTGGTCCTTCAAGATGTTCAATATTAAAGGAATATCTTGAAAACCACATTTGCCATCTGACTAGGCGTCCTTGTTTGTTATCTTCTAAAATTTTTGTTTTTAGGAAATAAGTGAAGTTTTTATTATCTGTTCTGACCAGAAATTTTACAGGGGTTAGATAAATAGAAAACTTTGAAATGGTGTTTTTTACTGTCAGTAATTCTTTTTCATTACTGTGGTAATTCTTTTCAGCTGGTTCGAAACTTCTAGAGGTGTATTTACAAATTTCCTCCATGTCAGCTATTTTTGCTTTTAAGACCCCTCCCCAAAAATCATTAGAGGCATCGGTTTCAATTATAAAGGAGTCTTCTTCTTTTGGAAGATAAAGTTTTGGAAAACTTGTTAAGTTTTTCTTTATATTTTTAATGTAGTATGTATCAGATTTTTTCCAATCCCATACATAGTCCTTTTCTAGTTTTACCTGTAACGGTTTTCTGAGCTCTGCTAGCTTTGGGATGTAGCTTTCCGCATAAATTAAAACACCTAGAAATATCTATAGATGCTTTTTGTCTTCTAAAGTATCTGGATATTTATGTAAATTTACCAAAATATGTTTTTGCGGACAATGAGTTCCTTGATCTATTTCTAGACCTAAGAAATTTATCTTTATTTTAAAAAATATTTGCTTTCTTTTTTGACAAAATTATTCCGTGTTTTTCAATTGTTTTTTAGAACTGATAAAACATAAAAATAGTGATGTTCCTCAGAGTTAGAAAATATTATAATATCGTCTACATAGACGGTACAATAATCTTCTAGTCCTTTTAAAGCATTTCGCATATGTCTTTGAAATATGCTAGGTGATTGTTTTAATCCGAAAGGGACTAACTTCCGTTGATAATGACCATCAAGACATGTAAATGCAGTTAATAACTGAGATTCTTCATCTAACAGTACCTGCTAGAAACCACTTTTGCAGTTGAAACTAAAAAACATTGTTTTTCCTCTTAAGAGGGTTAATAATTCTTGCATGCAAGGAAGATTATGACTATCTCCTATTGTTGCTGCGTTAACCGCTTTATAATTTACGACCATTCACTTTTTTCCTCTTCTTTTCTCAGCTTCATTTTCAACTAGAAAAGCCAGTGACATATGGGGTGATTTACTTGGAACAATTAATTTTAACTCAAGTAACTCTTTAATTTGTTTGCTAAACTCTTCTCTGTCATGTGGACTGTATTTCATTGGTTTAACTCTGATTACAGTCTTAGGATCTATTAACTTTATTGACGCCTTCATCCATTTTTTGGATTTTTCTGGGTCAATAGGATTTTCTAAGCATACTCTTCAAGTAATGCTTCTATTTTTTGGTATTTTTGTATTTCAAGGAAATACTTTTCTTCTGGTTTTATAACTTCTTGAGTTATATTTGTACCGGGGATTTGTTTTATTTTTGAACCCATTTTCATTGATTCAAGAAAATCAGGTTTCCCTACACGAAGCGCTTTAGTTATTTTCTTAATCAGAATCATTTCATGATTAAGATGGAAAGATATTCTGTCTAACCATTGTGTAAAAGGTCCATACAGATGACAGAAATTATTTCCAATAAGCAGATCTATTCCAGATTCCTGTTGATAAATGGTAGGAATAGGGAATGGTTCTCCTGAAAAATAAAGTATAAGATTTCTACAAACCTTATTTAGTTTAATTGTTTCTTCATTAGCAATTATTACTTTAATATCTTTAGGTGTGTTTTCCCAAAGTTCTTCGGGAATAATGTATTTACTCGCTAAACAGAGACTTGCTCTGGTGTCAACATAGCAATGTGAAGTTATTGTTTTATATCCTTTAAGAAAAATTTTTCCTTTAATATAAATAGAGTTGGGATTGGTTATATTATCATAAACCAATTCTTCTTGTTTTAAAATATTTTGACAAAATTGTAATTTGCCTAATTCATTTTCTTCTCGCATAGCAGTTGTAGTCATTCTGAGTCAGTGGAACCATTGGAAGAGTCCTATTTGACTGTTATTGAATATACCTGAGTATATCCATCGTAAATATTTTCAGAAGGAAAATATCCTTCTTCTTTCGCTTCTAGAATAAGCTTTGTTTTCTCTGGGAATTTTTGTCGATTAGGACATTCGTTGTCATAATTTCCCTTCTCAGAACATATCCAAATCTACATTTTTTCTTTCTCTGCGGATAAATCTTTGGTTTTTCTTTTGAAAAATATTTACTTGGTGTAAATTTTCTTTTCTTGGTTTTCTAAACTTTCTTTTTGTTTTATACTTCTTTTTGAAGTATTTTTTATCTTTGGATGGGTCACATCCAATGGATAATTGAGGTGTTTCAGTTAAAGTACTGCAACATTTTTTGTTAAATCTTTTTAACTGTTTTTGTTTGTTGGAGTAATCACAAAAAACTGCAATTTCTTCTTTAACACTCCTTGTAACAAATCCGAGGAAATGCATAGTTAAAGGGTTCTTTTCTTTATTCCATCTTTCTTTGGCTTTTTCTCCTACGAAGAGGATTTTCATTAAGTAGGCTTCTATCCAAGAATGATATTTACCTGTACTCAACTTGTATAAGTTTTGCTCAAATAAGCAAGTAAAATTGTCTAAAAGACATATATCACATAATTGTGCTTTTGTAAGATTTTACCTTGCTTTTTCCAGCAATTTTTATTTTCTTGGTCTTTATTTGTGAGAAAATCAAGACCTAAGAACATCATATACATGGCATTGATTATTTGATCAAAGAGGTCTATACCATGCATATTTTCATTCCAAGTTGTACCTTTAATGAAGTCTTGGATGATTCCTGAAGATTTGTGCTCTATTAATATTAGTAAGGCCTTAGCATTAGAGAACTCTTCTAGATTAGACTGGATAATGAGACTAATCTTAGTATTCCATTTTTCTATAACTTATTTTCTTTTTCAAGATCGAAGATACAATCTATTTTAATGGTGTCAATTGCGGTTGAACTTCCATTACTAGAATTTGGTATACCTTTGTGATTAGGCATAGAAAATTCTGTATTTTTCTTTTTGTGGCTAGTATAACTAGTACTGGCTCGATTTGTTCTACTATTGTATATAGGAGTTTCTTCTTCAGAAGAAATTTCATCTTCAGTTATAGGTTCTGAAGAGATTTCTTTTTCAGTTTTAGGTTCCTTTATAGTGAAATCCTATTCTGGAAAATATTTGTCTATAAGACTCTTATTTTCATAAAACTGTTGTTCACATTCTTTATCATTTAGTGACATTAATTGAACTAGTTCACGTATTTGCTCAGCTGAGCATGACATCTTTTGTCGAGTCTTTACAATTCTCCAAGAATTGTTTCTTTTGATATTTTATTGTTCTTTTGTACCAAAAGGCCATTTTAATGCATTTAGACACTTAGAACTTCCAAATGACGGATTTCCTACTATAAAGTTTCGAAAAGAGTATTTTTAAAATCTTCCTTTTTCGTTGAAGATTTTAGTGTGCTGTTCTAGCTTTTGAGGCTTAACTTCCTCTCTTTTATCAATTTTTTCAGAGACATCTTTAATGATCTTTGCAGCTATAGCCTCTAGATTTTCGTTAGTAGATAATTTTTCTACTTTACTTATTAGATCTCTAATTAATTCTTCTAACTTTACAAGAGAACTCATGTTATAGTTATAAGAGTTTTTCTTGCTTTAAGCTTAAAGAGTTTCTTTTTGATGGTAACTATTTCTTGTTTGAAGAATCTTATGTTTTGAGCTTTTATTTTATCTTTTAACATAAAATCAACTTTTGTTCTATTAATTCTATCTAAATTTAAAATTATTTCAGCTTCTTCAAAGATGATTGCATCATCTAAAGCTTTAGCTACTTATAGAATTGGTGTTAAAGACATTATATTCCTATAACCTCTTTAAGAATTTCTTCATATTTATCTATTCTTTCCGACATAGATCGTATTAATTGTGCTTCTGTAGAAGTAGAAGCTGGTTCTCTAATTCTTGGAGTATGTCCAGAAAAGGTATGTCTGGGTCTAGACTCTAGAATTTGTTTATTTCAAGCTATATTAATTGCCCAATTTTCCTGTAATTGTGAGGGTTCAGTAAATTTACTTTTCTCAACTGTTCCTATATCTGAGAATATATCTTCGATTGTTATACTCTCTTTTTCTTTATACTCTATAGAATGAGCATTGTTGGTTATAGCATACGATATTAAATACTTAATCGTAAATACTTTATTTCCTAGTTCCATAAGATTAGTTCTTTCACACTGATGTATGAAACTAAGAGTTTTATCGAAATCTTTTGAATCTCGATGTAAAGCAAATTTAGGATATACGGTAAACATAAATTTACCATATGCTAAATTTTCTTGTACTGCCCCTATGAGAGCATCTTCTCTGTTAATGATTCTATTATCAGCAACAGCCATATTAATAGGAAAATTAATTCCATCTCTGAATTGTGCTTTTAGTAGGATTTTTACTGCTCCTATATGCACCATGGGTATTGATTTTCTTAATGCGGGTTTAATAGTCAAAAGTCTTTTTGTTATTTCTCCTCTAGTTAAGATGGGCAAAAATACTTTTCTCGATGTATCCTTTATATCTACTGAAAATTCTTCAGTATTAAAGCAGCAAAGGATTTATTTTTTCTTGAAAAAGCCTTTGAAATTAGGCTTTGTAAACTATTAGATTGATTAAAAACATGCCTATTATGAAGCTTGAACTTAAGCTTGCTTATTTTTGTTAATCGGTCAGAATTAATCATATAATCTAACTGAAAACCTCTTTCGTTTTCACTAAAATTGATAACTTCAGTATTTTGTTGGTATGATTCATCAGAATCATCTTTAGTTAGAAAATTTTTATTTTCCATTTTTATTGAGCACAAGGCTTAATGTTTAATTTGTTATTGAGCTCAAGGCTCTAACATTAACTTTTAAAAATTTGAGCACAAGACTCTGATACCAGAGGTATCAGACAAGATTAACTTCCGAGCCTTGTGCACAAGATTAACTTTTAAAAAAATTGATTGGAAATAATTTCTGAGCTCAAGGCTCTAACATTAACTTTTAAAGAAAACTTAAGCCCGGTAACTAGGATTAGTAAAGGTTTTTAATTATTGAAAGTCAAAAGTATATCTGAAATTTAAAACCAAACCAAACCTAACCGTAGTTTAGTTTTACAGCTTGGAGAAAATAAAATTTTATTTACATTAACACAAATCACATATCTGAATTAAGTCATTTAACTTTGTTTTATGATCATGGAATGTCTTACGAGCAACCTGGTGCAAATAGAAGAGTTCATTTAACTTTGTGTTTTCTAAATTTGTTTTATGCATGAATATAATAATGAAAACTTAAATAGATCTTAACCCAATAGTCCGTTCAGGTTTGATACGGTTGGTTTTTGGTGTAAATCGCAAACCGAACCGTTCACGACAATGAAATTTTTTAAACCAGCCAAACTGAAAACTAGAAAGAAATATCAATCGTGAACCAAACAGATGACCAACTTTGACAGTACATGGATTTAAAATGGAACCTTGAACACTTTTAACTAGAACTAAAGAAGGAAAAAAAAAGACGGAGCATTGAATTACTCCATGTGGGCTCGTTCCTATTAGTTCCTGAATAGCCCCAAATCCCAATAGCACATAATGTCCATCCATTTGGCTCACCAATATAATAAGAGGATATAAATTAAGAAAAGCCCAGGTCACGTAATAGTTGTGATGCCCTCTGTGTGAACTAAAACTTCCATAGAAACAAAATAAATAATAAATTAATGACATCATTACTAAGATTACTTGCACTAATAAATTAGCAACTCTTTCAAGACTATTTTGTTTCTTTGATTGCTTATGAACACAATGTTTAAAAACTGGTTTTTTAATTGTGTTGGGTTAGATTGAAAAACGGTATAACCAGTTAAACCGGGTTGTTATACAAGGAGGTACAACCAAGTTGACTAGTTAACTCTGTAATTTTATAAAAATACGTCAACTCAAAAAAGTCCGAAAGTACATGATATCATAATAAAGGTTATCCAATAGTTAATCCTTAAAAAAAATATCCAAAATAAGGAACTTTTTTTAAGAGATACCACCATATATAATCAACTACAATACTAAATAACAAATCAATAGACAGTTCATGAACGACTCGCTACTAAAATCAGTTGATAAAGCAACTACAATACTAAATAACAAATCAATATACAGTTCATGAACAACTCACTACTAAAATCAGTTGATAAAGCTTCGATGGAAGATTGGCAGGAATAAATTGATTTAATTACATATCTTTGGTTGTGAGCTTGATGGTATATTGGTATTGGAACAGTCACCCAATTCGCGTTGGGTTAAAAAATTAAATCGCAAATTAAAAGATTAAATGGGCCATTTATTTTTTAATGAAAAAAAAGGCTCGGCTAAAACCGGTATTTAATGATAAACCGTCGGTACGAAGACCAACATGCAAGCCCAAATAAACAGGCTATATCGTGTTGGTCCTTACCCAAATAAGATATAACCGGTTCTACCTGCCGATATTTACCGGTTTTTTAAAACATTCTAAGAGCATGTCAAAAACCATTTATGTCATTAATTGCACGTAAATTTATTTTTCAAATTATAAGTTCTTGTTTTGTTTTCTTTTATTATAAACTAGTTGTAGACATTAAGCTATAAAAATTAAATAATTAAATTAAAAAAAAACTATATTTTATCAAGTTAAGTAGTTTATAAGTTCAAGTTATATTTTTTAATGGAATATTCATACGACTACGAGTGTATTGTCACGCAATTTCTTCATATTCATAAAAAGGATACACCTAATGATTTTATATGTTGCAATTATATTTTTTTTAAATGAAATAGTGGATTCTAACAAAAAATGATAAAATATTTCATTAGCATAAATAGAATACGTTTTTGTATTACAGTTTCGAATGAGATGGATGAATACGTTCATTAAATAGTTTGATTAGAATGGATCTATAGAGTTTGAATGAATATGTTAGAATACAATTACTATTCATTCATAATTTCTTCTTATTTTTATCACTTTATACCTATAAATATCGTTTATTAAATTTTACCACATTCGTCCCCTACACTAAAAAGTGTATATAAATTGATCAAGTAAAAAAAAGTAGATACGATTTCATTAAGAATATAAATAGTTTGATTATATTGACATAAATATATGTAATTGTTGTGAAACTAGCCTAATAGCAAAGGAATGAGAGACGGACATGTAGGGAGAAAGTGAGAGATTTCATTAATCAAAATGTGTAGAATACAATGAGATACAATATAATATTATATAGAGAATGGGAAAACTTGAAGAAGAAACCAAATCTATTTTAGGTGTTGATAACCATAATAATTATTATTCATAACACTCTCCCTTGGTTATCAATTTCATACGCTTCGGGATGTTGCCTCGTAAAACCTTGCTAGAAAAACCCAGTGGGACAAAACCATAGCTAAGGGAAAAAGAGTGCAGCGCGTATTGTCTCCCCCTGATTTATATATCCGTTGAAATGGTAAATATCGATCTTCTATGAAAGCTTCAAAACTTTCGTACTCAATCATTTGTGTCTTGGCCCTTGACATGTGAATCTTGAAGTTGAACAATGTTGCTTGATCTTCAAATGAAAAATTATATCACCTCGTATCGTAAACATATACCATTGTATCCATGACCTTGTTATGTTTCTTTGTATCTACAAGACTAACCAAACTTGTTTTGGTGGGTTAGTAAAATATAAACTCGTATCTTTCATACCTGTAATATATGTATAAACCCATTCTGATGTATCCTAACTGGGCACATGCTGATAAATGTAAACAAATGATATAAAAATCATGTATAGTTAGCAAGGCATATTAAAACGCATATGCATTTAATTATGATGCTTCTAAACCAATAATGATATAGAGTGCATTGTTGTGCATCCTTTAACGTACTCAAAGAATGAATCTTGTCTTTGGTAAAATGTCTCAACATCTTTTAGATGTACTTTGATGGATTAATAAACATATAATTACACATATACTCGAACTGCAAGTCGAGTAATAGTCACATCATGTCAAGGTATTTCAAAAATTCTTCTTCTAAAAGTTCTGCAGTTTCTCTCGATGATGTGTTGTATGGCTCCCTACCCAGATGCCCTACTTTCTTGCTGGTTGGATTACTCATTCACATAATTCGTAAAATCAGAGTTAATTAAAACATTTCGCGGAAATAAAAGTCATTCATTTATTCATAACATAACCATCTTGTCTTAAACATCATAACATAAATCCATAAAACATAAAACATTAAACGACACGGTGTCTTCTTCATAGCGATGCCAGTCTTCCTCTTATTGCCACATGTCCTCATCAAGCAACTTGTCTCATTCTACTTGCCTGCGTGCATACTAAAAGTCAACTACGCTGAGTTAGTTATAGTTAATTAACGTACATTACATCCACTTACTTACCAATACCGTCCGAAGATATGTATTGATACTTACTCGTTCGTCTATCATTCAATCATACATACGTACATACATACTTACATTCATACTTTCATACTAATAACATACCTCGGATACTATAAAGATTCGGTCCTCACTTACCTTGGATATTATAAGGGTCCAGTGCCCTACATACCTCGGAATTATAAGGATCCGGTGTCCTTCATACCTTGGATCTCCTCAGAGTCCAGTCCCTACTTACCTTAGATATTATAAGGGTCCAGTGCCCTACATACCTCGGTTATTATTAGCGCCCGGTGCCCTCTAACATACCATACCATTCTACCTTCATTACATTTCCTTTCTATTTCCTTCAATCATAACTAATATAACATCACATGCATACTAGTTAAACAATCCATATCATTCATATTCATACGCAAACATATATCTAATATACACTTACCATTTAAGTTAAGTGTATAAATCTAAACACATCGTAGTATGCACACAGCCCTGAAAAGATAACACATAAAAGGGGCTAGAACTCACCTGGATCCTGTTAAGTTCACCGTTTATAGTAATGCTCTTCCTGAGTTGTGCGCGGCTAACTGTTTAACACATATATTCATTAATTGACCACGTACTAACATAATTAATTAGATTCGTATTTATTAGTCTAGCGTACTTTATAGGCTAGGCTCGTTTGTTTAGACTAACAAATCTAACGAAATAACTTTATTTAACGACGCTCTTTATTTTGCATTCATATCCTCCCATTATATATATATATATATATATATATATATATATCTTCTTCATTAATACATGTTCCTTTCCTTTAATATATTATTGTGTATGTATATATATATATGTACCTTTCTCTTAATTATATATAAATATACAAATATATTCCTTTTCTTTAATTGATTATTTATCTTAAAATATATCGGGTTATACGGAGATAACGAAGTTGGTTGGTTTGGTTTATTTTGTTTGATTATCTTGGATTAAGTAGGAATGGCCCAGTTCACATCGCATGAACCCCATAATTCGCTTCGCTTGGATTCAGTTCGCTTCGCTTGGACTCGTTTCGCTTGGACTCAGTTCGCTTCGCTTGGATTCAGTTTGCTTCGCTTGAACTTTTTCGCTTCGCATGAACTTTTTCGCTTCGCATGAGCTGGTTCGCTTCGCATGAACTTGTTTTTCGCTTCGCATGAGCTGGTTCGCTTCGCATGAACTTTTTCGCATGACCCATTTCGCATAAAAAAAGTATTTCGCGCGAGATCCGGGATTCGATCCTGTGACCTCTCGCTTCCCATATTGTGTCTCAACCACTCCACCAGCATGGTCTTGTGTTTAATGTTTATCTTCCCAACCTTTTATACACACATTGGCTGCTCATCATGAGCTCCTTTTCCTTTCCTTTTCCCTTTTTCTTTTCTTTCTCTTTTCCTTTCTTTTTCCTTCTTCTTTCTTCTTTGTTTACGAGAATTATTATTATTATTATTATTATTATTATTATTATTATTATTATTATTATTATTATTATTATTATTATTATTAATACTTTTATTAATTTATTTCTATTAATATTAACAACTAAAATATAAACTTGGTTAGATTCAAGCTTCAAATATTATATTCTAGGCTTGCAAAGAGCCAAACTCGCGTTAGATCTACAAGTCATGAACGAGCCGAACTTAACTAACGAGTTAAAAGAATCTGACCCTCAAAGTTCACATTTTTACGTCAAGTTTATATTTTTATTAACCTTTAGGCCCCGATCTATGGTTCTACCAATTTTCATGGAGAACCGACACCAAATGAGCCACCTTTACACTACAAACGTACCTCTAGCGATACTCGTTTTAGAGCTTAAATCTTGACACGAGCTAGATCTTGATTCTTCTTGTTGTTTGGATGCGGAAATCACTAAAACAACTTGGATCTCGTTCTCGGGTTTCAAGGTAGGGAGAGTATGTGTTGGTAAAAATGGAAAGGTATGGAATTATGAGATCTAGGGTTTTAGGGAAGGTTTAAGGGGTACTTATACCCTTAGCTCATGGACCTTAGGCCCATTAATCCACTAAGTCCATGTTTTATTTTTAAGTCCATATCCATTTAAGCCTAACATCTCTCATTTTAATTTATGACTTATTATTATACGACGATTAAATAACAAACTTTATTTAAATATTACTTTATTTATTATTTCTAAAAGTCGGACGTTACATGTGTACATCATCACTGTAAACTGTGATTATATGAACTTTTAAGAGTAAAATTTTGATAAAACCATGACTAGTTACATCTAACTTATCTCCCTTTTCTTATCAAAATATTTCTTGATCATACCACGTTCAATCTGACTATATTAGTCCATACGTAATAATCACAACTCCATGCATTTTCAATCCATCATGGATTTCTTTTCATCTTGACAAATAATGCATGTTCATTCACTTTTTCAAGATTTTTTGCTCCACAAACTTACTCATTTGGCACATCAATTTCTATATCATATATCAAAATTTATATTGTACCATTCTTTGTTAATTAAGATATGATAAGGTACAATTTATTCTATGTATGCTTATTGGTGTACAAGAATTATATCTTTAAGATGCTTCAATTAACCTTTTAAGCATTCACGTGCTTAGGAACTCTTCAGGAGTTCCAGCTATATTTAACATATAAAATAATCATAACATATTCAAATATGAATATGGACACTACATGAGTCATAATGTTCTCGAGAACTTGATTTACATGATTTGATAATTCAAATCCTTCATAGATTTTCATGTAAACTTTCAGTATCAACTAAATCACAATATTTATTAGACGCATATCAATTCTCTTTTTGTATTACTAGACTATTTAGGTATCACAAAGTCATTGCTTCCACCATTGGAGAATGTGTCTCCTCAAAATCAATCATGGATCTTTGCAAAATCCTTGTGCCACCACTTTTGTCTTATATCTCTTAACTGAATTTTCATAACTCACATAAAAGATCCGTTTATATCTAACACATTTTACAACTTTAGTTGTACGGATTGTTGGACCAACAAAACTTTCTGTTATTTAGAGAATTCAACTCTGCCATATTTGCGTCTTTCCACTTTGGCCAATCATTAATATGTTTTTATTCATAGGCAGATCTTAAATTTTGATCCTCATCATTCCATAATTTAAGCTATATATTGTATATAAAAAAAATATATAACGACGTCGATTTTATTTCGATTCCATATATCTTTGCAGACATGATATATGATAATTTATTGAGAGCTTTTTGTTTTCAGGTATCTGAGGTTTTTCAATAACCATCATGTCTAATGTCTTTCAAGAGACCTTTTTACTATACCTCGACTTGACCATCTTTATTACTTGCTCCAATTTTCGAGGAATCATTATTCTTGGAATCGACTAGTCTACCACGCTTCAGGCGTGCCTTAGACTCACTAGTCATTACCAATGTATGGTTGTCCTTACAGGACGTTTATAGTAATTGGAGCATAAGCAGTTGATTTATGTGACTTAGTCACTCTACATAGGTTAGTGTACGCGTCTGGTAATTGATTTATTAATTTTTCAATGAATTATCCCTTGAACTTTTCTTTTTTGTTCATATAGTTTACTTTGAGGATCAATGATAATTCATTCTAGCTCATTTTTTTCCAACTGCATTATATATTCCCTAATGTTGAGAATGTTAACTCACTTATAATGAAAACCAATAAGTTGTAACCTTATCTCTCATTAATAGCTCTAAGAAAATAACAATATATAAGTGTTTCATACCCAACATAAATTCCCAACTTTCTTTATGGTCTCATCTTTGTGTCTTGTGGTGGATTAATATCAATATATAATACACACGAAATATTAGATGAGAGATACATGAATACTGACCAAAAACTTATTACAATGGGGAGGAAGTATCATAACTTGTTGGCTCGATGTGAATGCATGTAAAATGATAAATACTCAAATAAAACATGAACTTTTGCTCTCATGATCATTGACGTTGCAACAATTGTAAACGTTTGATAATCCTCTCAACAAAATCAAATCGTTTATTAATAGAGATTTACCAAAATAAATATAAAAATCTAGAATATTGTGCTTGCTATCTCATTAGCTAAGCCACAAATTACACAAACTTCATGTTGTGAAATTGATAACCATTTAGACGATGCATCGGTTTAAAAACACTAAATAGTATCATGTTAGGATATGTGTATCCTTTTCCCATTCCATAACATTTAGGGATTCACACCCTCCTTTAGTTGGTAATTAAATAATCCCCTTGAGAGCAATATTACATGTATAATTATTAAAAAGAATCATTTGGTTCTTCAATAAATTTCACATCATTGACTCGGTGTGGTCTAACCAGTCATGCCATTAGATAATCATGATTCATAAACTTCAGGTTTATGATCGTATATGTATTATGCTTCTTTAATATATGATTATATTTATGAGAGAACATTGTATCATCTTCTCAAGTGATCATGTGATTTCACTTTTATATTGCCATAATTTGTTCTCATATATGATCAACATCTTTGCCACTTCTAGTGGTCAATCTCATTATTCGCATGATAAATATCTTTGTCACTTATGATGGTCGATCTCATTATTCACATGAATATCATCATATCAATTTTCTCAATTATGCCCAAGATCACAAGGATCATCTTATTATCAAATTCACTTCGGGGAATGAAGTATACAAAAACAACTTTCAAAGATTCCCAATATTTTTTTAGACATGTGGACAAAAAATCACTTCAAACCTTTTATACTCTATTAATGATATACTACTTCAGGAGCATATCACAAGTGTGACAAATGAAAATTTTATGATCAAGATTTTCCTTATAAATTAACTTTCTCTTCAAATAATATAAATTGAGAAACGGTGACATGACCTAGTCATGTATATCATGTGGGTCTTAAATCTTACGGCCATTTGTAAAACGATAATGAGATTTAGGGAATGATATAAAACCAAACCATTTTCATGGTTTATTCATAATGGGAGTAATATAAAACAAAACTTCAGTTTAATTGTTCTATTCAATACTATGTATATAAATAAATAATAGCATATAAAGTGCAATGCACACATAAAATCAAATTATACCATACATAATATTATAACATGTCAACATATATAGTGAGTTATAATAAAGCATTACTAAGTTAATTCATTTTCATCAACTACAAATATACAGTAGTTATGTATTATTATCCTATCAAGGTATAACCAAATCAAAAATATATCAAACATAAAATACTATCACTTACACGAAACATAAGGATGGTTCAAACACATATAAGACATATCATATATGAAATAAAGAATCATTACTAAAATAATTAATATGTGATAATATCATGCTAAGTTATCAACATCTTGGTGGTTCAGTTGATATTGTTCTATTATGTAATTAAGTAAGAAAACATATCTCACATATATAGGTGTTCAGTTATAAACCAACAATTTAAATGCAATTTAAGAGAATAAAGTTCATATCAACTTGATTATGCTATATTGGTTTGATCATTAGTATCGTGTATGTAATTGAATAACAAACACGACAAATAGATTAAAAATAAATTTGTTGCAGTAGCATATAATAATATTCATAAATCAATCACTTGATTTAATCCATCTAATTTGTTACAAATGTGAAAAAAAAACTATATTAATTTCTTGTGCTTGGGCCACTAATCTTATAGATCAAATCATTAAATCTATTTAATACGAACACAGTCAATCAGCAAATATTTCATAATAACTTGTTTATTTATATCACCCAATGTCGCAATATACATTAACGGTAAGTTCATGGAAATTTTCAGAATAACTTTTTCACTTGTTTGTTCTAAAACTCTTTAGTTTAAAAAAGAAAGATTCATTTAAAAAAAAGGACAAAAGTATAAAATTCTGATTGCTCCTTATCAAAAGAATATTTTATGAAAATTATCTATTAATTTGCTAACCACTCACCGTAAGTTTAGGAACAAAATATTGACTTTATCGATTTACTCATAAAAACTGAAAAAATATATATATAGACCTTGATTTTTCTTTTAGCAATCAATTTATTTATTTATTCGTATTACTTATTCATACAAATATTTAACTTTTATAAAATTTACTATTATAACACAAAGTTATAAACGTGGAAGCCCACATTTCCATCACATAATTATATATTCAACTCAATAATGGTTTTTATTATTCTTTAAAACCCTTTTCCGAATTCAAATAATGGGCATGAAGGAAAATGCAAATTCCATTGTTGCAATCGAAAAACGCATTGCATCATTCTTTTAAGAGCATTAATAATTACTTTTTCATGATGCTATTAGATAAATTGTGAGAAGAAAATGTACCATTGATCCAGTTTCTCTTATGTTGTAAGTGGCATCCAGATCTAACGATAATACGAGCCAACTTCAAGCAGCAAATCGTGCTGATAACTTGTTGTAAAACAAGCCTAATAACCTAACATGTGAGAAAGAGATGTTGGGAGAAATATGGAGGTTTCATTAATCAAAATGTGTAGAATACAATATAATATTATATAGAGAATTGAAAAACTTGAAGAATAAGCCAAATCTATTTTAGGTGTTTTTTTTTTTTTGAACGGCGACTTTCTTAGTTAAGTGATAATGCGACCGCATTCACGGCCCCATCACCCTCGGTCCAGACTTGTTGACATTATCGGGACCCACGCTGGAACCTAGGGATCATTTGGCATTCCCGGTAAAACCCCCGTTCACCCCGCCCGAAGGCACGACAGGCTTTATGCATCAGGGAAAATCCGGTCGGCATTAGGGATCGAACCTGGGTCTCCCCGTGTTTTCCCATCCTTTGCCTGGCCAACTGGGCTAGCCCAGCTGGTTAATCTATTTTACGTGTTGATAACCATAATAATTATTATTCATAACAGTAACATGCATATTTTGCATATTTTAATCTCTATAATTTAGGTAATTAAATGATAGAATGATATGTTTTAATTACGCTAACATAAATAAATTTTTATTAAATATAGAAGAATAGTTTGAGCGAGAAATTTAGGCTAAAATGAATCTTTAAGTAACACGTGTGCTTAGTTATTTTCTTTTATTAGAATATAGGTAAACTATTCTTTTTAAACTTATGATCTGTATAAGCTACCAAACACTTAAACAACTTAATATAATGTAATTTACATTTTACACTACTATTGCTCTTGAACACGTCAAAAGCATTTAAACTTGATACCAATGTTTTAAAACCCGACTTTTCACTCGTACTGGATTTGATTTAAAAATGGTATAACCGGTTGAACTGGAATATACAAGGAGATTCAACTGGGTTGAATAGTTTATCAATTAATTCCATATAAATGCAACTTTAACTCAAAAATTAACCCAAAAGTATACTAACAAACATCACACATGGACCAAACATTACACACGAACAATGATCGAGTTAGATAAGAAGTTTGTACTTTGTGTACAAAATTAATCAATTACAAAAGATGTAAAGAAACCAACCTTGGATTTGCATGATACAAAATTGGTTTATTAATGAATCGTCGTTTGCTATTGTTACGCATTTTAGTTTTATTCACTAGGTTAAAAGTCAATTTAAAAATACGGGCCACAAAAAATATCAAAAATCTCTTAGGTTTAAAACCGATTAGTCGGTTTAAACAGATATTAAAAAAAAACTGGCGGTACGATGTTCTAGCAAATCGCCCAAAAATAACAGACTCTATATACATGTTGCCTTACCGAAATTCGGTATAACAGCTTAGTCGGCTGGTACATACCGGTTTTTATAACACTAGTTGATGTATTACTATTCATAATGTAAAGTAACTTTAAAAACAATGAAAAAACTTAGAATCATGAAAAACAGTTTTTTTTTTGTTTTTTTAACGGTCAACAAATAGAGAATTGTCTAGTTACCCTGTACGGAATGACCCAATGTTAAAAGACCATTGCCAGCTGGCCCAATCTGTCACACCCCGACCATGACGGAAACGTCGGGGCGCAACCGATTGTTCATCGCACACGACACTATTAAGTGACAATATTTAATCAACTCATTTAAATTCATAAAAACACAAAGAGTCACATAACTTGTTCATACAATAACCAAATTCAAATCATAGTAAATAATATATTGTTCGTTTTGCTAATATCCTAATAGTCTCGATAACGTTTTTTTTTCTTCAAGTCCTTGAGTCAACCTAAAGTCAAACCTGTAACATTGCATAAATAGATTTTGTCAACACAAAGGTTGGTGAGCAATTTCATAATTTTTGAACAATAGATATATAATATGAAATTCCACAACTTGTATACAAAACAATAAATAATAGCAACAATTTAGATAAATGAAATCGTTAATAAGAATACATTAACGACACCTTTCTATAAGGGGATGCCAAATATACTCAGATTATGCATGAAATCGTTAATATGAATACATTAACGACACCTTTATATAAGGGGATGCCAGATATACTCGGATTTATGAATCAACCATCCAAAAGCGGTAAACACATTAGCACTTAAACATATAAGCATATAATCACCAAATCGAGCATTTATTTAAGTGAAGTATACAATTAAGTTTGTGGTTTAAGACTCAAGTATAAATCATTTGGATTTGAATAAGTTTGCAATGTCACCCCCAAAATATAAAAGAGTGAAGACGGGGGATGAAAGTACTCACATTCAAGTAATAAACTTGAAAGATTTGATGCTTTGGAGATTAACCGGAACGATGAGTTTTACGAACGAAGCCTAAAGGAGAAGAAGTCTTGTATTAGAAAAGTTGTCTTGGAAGTCTTTAAATGAAAATAAATTATAAGAAATATAAACAATTTAAAGTTTAAGGTTTAAAATGTAAATATTTAAGAAATTATAATAATAGTCCTTTAAAAATGTAAGTTTGCTCGAAACCGGGTTAAAGTATCTAGCCCTTAATTTTACTCAACCTATGTTAAGTAATAAGGTGGGTAAAAATGCAAGAAAACAAGTCCCTTTATAATATAGATACTAAAACGGGTTTTAACGAGTGTTCGGGTGGTCGGTTCGGGTGGTCGGTTCGGGTCTTGGTGACTTGACCAAACCCAAAGTCAACTTTCCCAAAATAATAAATGTATGAGATAACTCAATAAATCTTAAAGAGACTTAACCAAGTATGTAGTCTATTGTTTTAGAACTAACAACGTCCGTTAATCGAGTGTTCGGTTTAGTCGGTCCAAACTTTGTTATAAGATCAAGTTGGATTCAACATTCCGAGTACTTTGTGAAAATAATTAAAATCAGTTTAAAAAGTATTTTTAAATAAATATATAAGCTTTAATGGTTAAAAACACACTTGTGTGTCTTAAGCGAGTAAACTTGGTTTAGTTCGGTTTGGTTCGGTTTTTTTTATCTTGGAATAAGGCCAAGAATGGTTACCACATGTCCAAACATCATAGAACTTGTAAAATAATTTATAAATAATAATACCAAAGTTTTACATACAAAAAGTCAACAACAAAGTCTTTAAACGAAAGTTCGGTTTTCGGTTCGGATCTTGTTTCGGGATAAGACCGAGGTTAGATTCTACAAACCCATAACCATGGAACTAATTAAAATGATTTTAGAAACTCAAATCTTACATAAAACATGTTTATACAACTATTTAAACAAACTAGTAAACAAGAGTTCGGCTTCCGGTTTGGAGCTATTTACGGAATAACCGAGGCTAGTCTCTACAAGCCCATAACCATGGAACTCAAAATGTAAAATAAAACTAAGATGAGCAGAAGTTAAACAAGTATAACTAGTTTGATAGTTAGATGCAGAAAATATATATAATCAAGGACTACTACGAGTCCTCCATGTAGCTTTGTCTTATGGGCCGGACATTTAACCGACCGAGACTGGAGAAATGCCCACCGAAGGTACAAAGGGTGTTATTATATATATGTTGTATAACAATCTTCAAGTATAAATAAGTGTTAACAAGTTGATTATAATGTAAGACTATGGTCAGTTTGACTTTGGAAAGTCAAACTGCCAAAAAAAATATGAAGAACACCTTTGAATGCTTGAGAATTAGAAGAGAAAGAGATGAATGAGCAAGGACTAATGAAGGGGATAGGGGTGTATATATAGAGTGGGTTGAAAGGGTCAAGCATGGGGTGTGATATCAAGGTTTGCATGCAAGAGGGGTCAAGACAAGTCACAAAACAACAAAAAAATAAAAAATAAAAAAATGGGCTGCTGGTCTGCTGCTGATCTGCAGCTGGTCAGCACGTCGGTTCGCGTCCGGAAGTTCGTTTTTGATGTATCTTGAGCGTTTTAAGTCCGTTTTCGAATCCGTAAAAGGGGTTTTTCAAATTAGACAAGCGGGAATGTTTTAGTAACATAAAATCCAATATTTTATATATTTGAAATGTTCGGGATATAAATCGGTTCGGTTTACAACATAAAAACAAATACAAAATAAATACAATTTAACCCGAAATCGAGGATTGTCACACAATCCAGCCGCACGAAGCTCTTAAGCGCCTCCAAGTTATATCCAGTTCCGAGGAAACCCCCCCCCCCCCCCAAGACCTACTGGTGGTAAAACCCGGACGTCCTCAGGATCGAGCCAGAGATCACAAAGATTCCAATCTTCCTTCATTGTGCCATCCATGCCCTTTTCCAAAATGTTGTCTGTGAAGATTGAACTTGAGTCTCCATTAAAAAAAACAATATTTCCTACCACTACATCATATCTAACTACTGAGCTAACAACTAATAAACTGGCTTACGATTAATACCACGAATTTTTTTACATTATTAGTTATCATTTTTTTGGGATTACTCTATAGAATAGTAATCAAGTTTTAGAACTGTTCCAATCCTTGGTATTTTACCTAAATGACAGGTTATTTAGACTTTTTTTTTTCAAGAAATTTTACCTAGATAATAGGTTATTTAAGTTTTACTAAAATTAGTAAAACAAACAAAATAAAAGCACAATAAGAAGTTCCGGTTGCTTCAACTTCTTGTTCCTGGTTTCCAGATCACCAACCTACCTCCACCTTTAGCAACTCAGCAACCACCTTCAGCCACCTACCACCACCACCACCAAGACTGTAACCACCACTAGCCAAAATCAACAACACCACCACCTAATCTACTACGTTCCTCAACCAAACTCAACCTGGCAAGATTTCCATTAGCAGTTACCCACTGGACCAAAAACCGGGTCTGACCCGGACCCGGTCCAGCTACAGTAAAAAATAGTCACTTCTCCTTCTGTACACGTTCTTCCAGCCGGTAACATTTTTCTGCCAGGTTGGACACTTAAAACAGGTACGATGACGACCCGGAGTTCAAAACCGGGTGTGTTAAGTTCCGGGACTTGTAATTACGGCCATGGCAGCATGCTCCGATGAGGATCCGCCGAAAAACCTGCCAGAGAAATTGAAACCCGATTTTTATATATAGCATAAATGAAGCAGTATCTTATATTGACTTTAATTATATGTTATATTTATATATTTTTTTGAATATAAATTGGACAACCTACTCTTCAGGTCATATGTCTAGGATTGAAACAATTTTAAAAGTTTAGTGATTCGATTAAAACAAACTATTATATCAGTGACCTGATTGGAACAGTCATAAAACTTGGTTACTATTTTACAGAGTAATTCCCACTTTTTTATCATCAATTTAAGAGTTTACAATATGATACGTGTATCATTCAAAAAACTAACAACTTATACTTTTATAATTTATAAAATGTGAGCCAAACTTGTGCTTCTTGCATCACGCACATATAGACATTCAAACGAAGGTCAGTGTGTTCCAACTTCAAAAACGAAATTTGAAGATTGATGGAGAAAACAATGTCCTTACATAATAATGGTGTTGCAGTAATGCAATCCAATATCCAGTATTATAGTAGAGTATATCAATATTGTTAATCTTTCATTGTGATAAATCTTTTGGTTGGTTTGTGTCTTGACAATCAATATGCATTTATACATTTTTTATTTGATATTTTTTGGTTCCTCGCGCCTGAAGCTGTGAAGCTACTTAGTCGATTCTAACGGGTCATGCATAATAATGTTATATATCTAAGATCTATCAACATGGTTTTTAAAATACTTGATTTTGTAATTCAAAAAGGAATAACAATATAGCTTGTTACCCGTTTGTCTTATATATGCAAATTGTAATGGTGTTGTTCAAATGCTAGGAAAAGCATAGAACAAATTGATCCATTCATAACCAAATGGACGGAGATAACCATTTTGTTGGTAATTAACCGAGTCGGACCTATAAGGTTTGGGCCTATGTATTCCATTATGGCGTATGGAGTTAAGAGACTAGTTGATAGTTGGACATATGTCAAGTAGTTGGACATAAATGAATGTAGTTGGCAAGTTGGTTAACTAGTATAAATAGATCTAACAAGTTAGGGTTAGATATCACCTCCCACTATCATCTTTCAAAGTTTGTTGTATTAAGGTTTTGAGCTAGTTTCCTTGATATAATAATAAATGGAGTTTGATCTATTTCTTTGTTCGTTTATTGATTGGCTTGGGACTTGAATTGGTATTAGAGCTGTTCACGGACCAATCGATAAGCGTTCGTCGCTGCTGAAATAAATCGATAAAACAAAGTCGTGTTTGATCAAGTCATGGGTGACTCAGCTACACCACCGCCACTGGCCAAGGATGGCAGCAGCTCGGGCTCGTTTCAATGCCCAATATTAACAGCAACAAACTACACGGTATGGGCACTTCGCATGAATGTTATTTTTAATGTACATAGCGTACGGGGTGTGATAGATCCCGGTACGGCTGATGAAAAGAAAAATAATGTGGCGACCGCCCTACTTTTCCAATCTATACCCAAACAACAGATTATGCAATTTGGCAGTCTAGACTGGGCAAAAAAGATGTGGGAAGCACTCAAAACCCGATATCTAGGTGCCGAAAGGGTAAGGGAAGCAAGGCTCCAAACATTTGATAGCTGAGTTTGATGCCTTGAAGATGAAAGATTCAAAAAAGATCGATGATTACGCAAACAGAATATCGGAGATCTCTTCGAATACTGCCACATCAGGGAGACTTTCGAGCAGCAGAAAATTGTCAAGAAATTTCTCACAAGCCTACCTCGTCGATTTTTTCATATTTTTGCTTCGCTTGAACAAATCCTAGCTCTATAGACGGTTGGGTTTGAAGACGTAGTGGGTCGGCTCAAGGCTTATGAAGAACGAACCAAAGACGAAGACCCCCAATCTATAGATCAACATAAACTATTTCATTATTCTGATAACTGGAATTATGAATCAAGTAGAGGAAGGGGATGAGGAACCAGTGGAATCGGAGTAGGGGTTGAGGTAAAGGTCGAGATAATAGCCAAAACCGAGGAACCCGAGACAATTTCAAACAAACTGATGAAAAACAGAAGGGTAAAGATCAGTCAACGTTACAACGTTACCAATGGGATCAAATGGGTCATTTCGCTTCCTCGTGTCCCAAACGAAAAAAGGAAGCAAATCTAACCGAGGCTAAGAAAACCCTAATGATGTTACAACAAGTAGATGAGTCGGTCTACTTAAACGAGGAGAAAGTTTTACCAAGCGGTACCAATCCAAAGGACCGGAAGTAGGGATTTGGTACCTTGATAAGGGTTCTAGCAATCACATGACGGGAGAGCGGTCGTTCTTTTCTAATCTTGATGAAAGAGTGGTAGGCCAAGTCCGTTTTGTTGAAAATTCCCATTTCCCAAGTCAAAATTGAGGGGAAAAGCACTATTATGTTGCATTGCAACAACGAGGATGTAAAAAAAATTACAAATGTTTATTTTATACCTAGTCTTCGGTGTAATATTATGAGATTGGGTCAAGCTACAGATAATGGGTGTGAGGTCCTTTTAAAAAGGAACGATCTTTGGATGTATGATTCTAGCGGTAGGCTAATCATGAAAGTATCAAAGATGAACCCACTTTACGAGGTCAAGATGATTGTGGCAAAGAACATGTGCTTACATGTAAACAGAGACCCGGATTCTCAAACATGGCATGACTGATTTGGTCACGTCAATTTTGACTCATTGAAGTCAATGGCTAGTAAAGAACTAGTGATCGGGTTACCAACTAAAAACCTGACACATGAAGTTTGTGAAGCTTGCCAAATGGGAAAGCAAACAAGGGCCTCGTTTCCGGTCCAAGCCTCGTTTCGGGCTTCAAAGATTTTGGAGTTAATATATGGAGATTTATGTGGGCCGATTACCCCTCCCACTTTAATTGGAAACCGATACGTATTTGTTTTGATATATGACTTTAGCCGATACATGTTGTCATTCATGTTGAAAGCGAAAGACGATGCGTTTGGTATACTCAAAAGTTTCAAAACAAGTGTAGAAACAGAGACTGGAGTGAAAATAAAAACTCTTCGCAAGGATCGAGGTGGAGAATTTACTTCTCACGAGTTCATAGAATTTTGCAAGTTACACGGGGTGGCTCGACAACTCACCGCCCCATTCACACCTCAACAAAATGGTGTGGTGGAGCGGAGAAACCGAACCTTAATAGAGATGAGGAGAAGTATTTTGAAGGCTCGGAATGTACCACGAGTTATGTGGGGTGAAGGTGTTAGACATTCAACTTATGTTCTAAACCAAGTAACAACCCGAGCGGTAAAAGATAAGACTCCATATGAAGCATTCAAAGAACAAAAACCGAATATAAGCCATCTAAAGGTATTTCGTTGTATTGCATTTGCAAAAATTCCAACCCAACACCTAAAGAAACTCGATGATAGGAGCAAGAAATTTTTGTATCTTGGAAACAAGCATGGTTCCAAGGCTTTTCGTTTGTTCGACCCGACCACAAAGAAAGTTTTGGTGTGTCGGGATGTTAAATTTGATGAAGGTAAAGGGTGGAATTGGTCCGAGAATTCGAATGAAGCGGTTAATGGGCGTGTTTGGCAAGATTTTGTTATCGATTGGGGAGAGGAAATTGTGCAATTCGATAACGAAAATGAGTATGAGTCTGTTTTTGTGCCGAACAATAGCTCGATCTCATCATCTAACCCGAACAACAGCAACAATTCAGTTTCGGATCACAATTCAATTCCAATACTTAGAAGGTCCACACGGGTGTCGGTTCCACCAAGATACCTTAATGATTATGTACTCGATAAAGATTTAATGCTTTTAATTGTAAAAGAACCTACAAAATATGAAGAAGCAAAAGAAAGTAAAGAGTGGGTTCAAGCAATTAAAGTCAAGTTGGATTCGATCGAGAAAAACAACACGTGGAAGCTTACGGTTTGTCCTAATGGGGTGAAGCCGATTGGGGTAAAATTGGTTTTCAAAGTCAACAAAAATCCGAACGGATTAATAAACAAGTAGAAGGCATGATTAGTTGCAAAGGGGTGCGCGTAATGACACGGGATTGATTACGATGAGGTGTTCGCACCCATGGCTCGACTCGAAACGGTTCGACTTATTCTAGCCCAAGCCGCTAGTGAAGTATTGGAGGTACATCAGATTGATGTAAAATCCGCCTTGTTACACGGTGATTTACTAGAATAAGTGTTTGTTGAACAACCGGATGGGTTCGTGAAAGAAGGAGAGATTCATAAAGTGTATAAACTCTCGAAGGCTCATTACAAGCTAAAACAAGCTCCAAGAGCGTGGAACTCAAAGATAAAAGGAGTTCTAAGTGAGATGGGTTTCAAAAGATGTATAGAGGAACAAGTCGTACGTGAAGAAATCAACCAAGTCATATTGATTGTTGAAGAAGTAAAGGCGTTTAAGGGTCAAATGCGGGAACAATTCGAGATGAGTGATTTGGGAAATTGTCGTATTATCTTGGTATTGAAGTGAATCAAGGTAATGACGGGATGTCTATTAAGCAAGAAAGTTACGCGTTATAGATTCTAAAGCAAGCCGGTTTGGAAGTGTGTAACTCGGCTCAATATTTGATGGATTCCGGATTTAAGTTCGATCGAGAAGAGAGTGGGGCTTCGGTTGATGGAACCGAGTATTGAAGGCGTGTTGGATGTCTTCGGTATCTCCTTCATACCGGATCGGATTTAGCATGCGCGGTTGGCATTGTTAGTCGGTATATGCAAGACCCGAAGGAATCACACATGCAGGGGGTGCAACAGATTCTGAGGTATGTTCGGGGAACGAAAAGCATGGGTATACGTAATCAACGGGGCACTACCAAGTTGTTAACCGGTTTTAGTGACAACATTCACAACCTTGATGAAGACAACAGACAAAGTACCACCTGGCATGTGTTCTATTTTCGCAAAGGACCTATCTCGTGGTGTTCACAAAAACAAGGCATGGTTGCTTTGTCTTCGTGTGAAGCCGAGTGTATGGCAGCATCGGTAGCCTCTTGTCAAGTTGTATGGCTTCGAGCTCTGTTAAGTGAAGAAACCGGGAAACAAGTGGAAGGAGTACTTTTGCTTATTGATAATACTTCAGCCATAGCACTCGTTAAAAATCCTGTTTTTCATGGAAGGACCAAACACATCAAGGCCAGATATCATTTTATTCGGGATGCTGTTGAAGAAGGGGATGTAGTGGTCAAGCATATAAACGGGAAAGAACAACGAGCTGATACTTTAACCAACGCCCTTGGAAGACTCAAGTTCAAGGAGATGCGCGAGTTACTTAGAGTTGAAGACCTCCTGAAATCCAACTCAGAAATTAAGGGGGTGAATACTGGTAATTAACCGAGTCTGACCTATAAGGTTCGGGCCTATGTATTCCATTATGGTGTATGGAGTTAGGAGGCTAGTTAGTAGTTGGACATAATGTCAAGTAATTGGGCATTAATGAAGTAGTTTTCATAACTAATGTGGTTGAACATTTATGTCAAGTAGTTAGACATAAATGAATGTAGTTGGCTAACTAGTATAAATAAATCTAATAAGTTAGAGTTAGATATCATTCATCGCTATCATCTTTCAAAGTTTGTTGTATTAAGATTTTGAGTTAATTTTCTTGATATAATAATAAGTGAAGTTTGATATATTTTTTTGCTCGTTTATTGATTGGCTTGGGACTTGACATCTAACTTATTAAAAACTATTTATAAAAAGTGCAAATTGTACGATATACATTGGTGCATACTCCGTTAACTTTGACTCCAAGAATGTAGCAACACCATACATGGTGCACCATATAACAAATCGTAGCCATGTGCTAAAGGAAAATGAGATAACATAGTGGTCATAACTCATAACCCTACCCCCACTCACCCACCCATCTCTAGGGATGGCGGTGAAACTCGAATTCGATAGGAAAACCTGAAACCCGACATAATTGGGACGGGTAATGCCCGACCCATTAGGGTTTGGGACGGGTTTGGGTTTAGCTTTGAAATTTTTCGTGGGTTTGGGACGGGTTTGGGATTTGAAATATACCCGATTACCCAACCCTATTACCCGATAACATTAACCCATTTACCAGATTATATGCCCGATGTACTCGACATAACCTTTTTATATATTTATTTTACAGTATATTTTAATTTATAAATATACTATCAATTGGTTATTTCATATGAAATTTGAACGTAAATAACTGGGTATCAAATCCTTTAGTGACAGTAAGCTTCTTTATATCCGTCTGCTAGTTTTGCTATTTACAAGCTATTTTATTCATGGTTTTAGTATAATTTGTTTTAAACATCAAGTCTTAGACGGAATGTTTGATGCATTGCTTTGTATTTTCTGTTCTACAATTCTAGTTTATTTAATCTGCTATTAAAAATACATATTTTTGGTTTACTCAATTTTATTTAATTTTCGGTATAGTTAGTTTTTTGGAAGTTGTATGTGCATATATAGTTGTTAACTAGTTGCAGCCCATTTTTTACTTGTTTGCTAGGTAATAATTTGTTTATAGTAATTATTTGAGACTATTTATTTTTATGGTATCATTGTTTTTTTTAATCAAAACTCGATAGAAACCCAATGAGTTTGGGTCGGGTATACCCGATAAATATTTTTTCAAAACTCGATAGTGAACCCGAAACCCGATAGGTAATTACCCGATAAATACCCGACGGGTTTGAGACAAGCTTTAATAATCGGGTATGGGTTTTGGAATACCTAAACCCATTCCAAACCCGATCTATTGCCATCCCTGCCCATCTCACCCCGACCTTCTTTTTTACACTTCTTTATTTTGGTTGAGAAAAAAGATAAAAAGAATTGTGACCACCAACGAAGTCGCAATCATAATGGTTTGTTTGGATTAATCGAATGAACCGAAAAAAAAAACAATCATTATACGATGATAAGAACCTAATAATGAACTAAAATAATTTCAGCTTCTTATTAAATTTATTATTTTAATTCAATTTCAGCCTTTCATTTTTATATGGATTTTCTATGGACACCGCCCCAATTGCTAAAACATCGCCCAATATGTCGCGTATAGACTTATACGCAGCGTATGAGTCGGTGTTTCTAGAAAACACCACCAATTTTGTCTTATTATGTTTTTTTTTATTTTATTTTTTTCTTTGTTATTATGTTATTATTATTATTATCATTATATATTAATTATTTATTTAATATTTAATATTATTTCGGTGAAAAACAGTTAACACATATATATACCAAAAATCATTGTTATATTGATAATCTATACAAATAAAATAAAATACGACAACTAGAACATAAAAATCTACAGGAAGTCCTCCATGTTCATGCTCAAGCCATCTTCGTGGCCCCCGAGGCCCCCGAACGTGTCGCCAACGTCGGCGTCGTCCTCTCCCCTGCGCCTCGTCCCTGAACCGTCCGCGGCATCCACGTTGTCGCCTCGTCTGCGTCTCACGCCAAACGTGCTCGCCTCGTGGTCAAAACTGGGAGAGGTTGGCGGTGGCACGGTGTACTGCTGTCCAAACAGCTCCGCTACCCAACTGCTAACAAACCAGTCGATCTGGCGCGACATCTGCCTCATCCCCAACTCAAGGGCCTGCAACCTAGCGTCGGTGGCGTGACCCAGACGCACCGCGCGATATGTGCGTGGAACGCGTTGCGTCGGCCCCTGACAACAAAACAACATAAATACGTTTAATACAAAGACGAATTAAAAGAAATGATAAAACGATAATATATTAAAACGTACCTGAGATGCGTGCGGATCCTCACGTCAGTCACCACCGTCGTCCGAATCCTTGCCGACCCCCTCCCCCGCGTCGACAGGCTCATGGACAAGCTCCTTCTCCGGTGTCGCGACCGGGGGAGGCTCGACTAAAGGCGACGGGACGTAAGGCACACGTGCCCCCGCCCCGGCCACCAGTCGGTCGTACGAGCCGTTGGGCCTGGTGAACGAACGCACAATGTGCATGCCGCCGCAACGGATGCGGTCCAACTCGCTAGTCCCTCCTAATCTTAGTGATGTGGTTGTATATATCTTTTATCACAGGTTGCACACCGAGAAACTTTTCGCGGAGGGTTGCTTCGATTTGTTGCGGCTTCACGCCGGTCTTGTGTAAACTCTCAACCATATCCAGCTGGTCGCTGTTCATTTTTCTAAAAGACGCACACCCCTCCTCGAATTCAACGGGATCGTGGTTGTGAGTCTCGTTTACCACTTGAACCCTCCAACAGGCACCCCTCGAGTCGTACCTGCCCAGGATCTTAAACGGACAGCATTTTTTGATGCTGCCAATACATCTGACCATCGCCTTTATTTTGGGTTCGCCTCCACGATTGCATTCAAGGTCCACAGCGTTTTTCCTTGACCGCTGGACCACAACAAACCCATGCTCCCGTCCTCTAATTTTTACCCATTTCTCCAGCTCCTCGCAGCCCTCAAAAATCTGAAACAGTTTTACGCTAATTCTTAAGCCGTTTATTAAATAACATACAAATAAATAATATTAACTTAAACAAAACACACGGTGTCTTACAACATCTGTTTTATACGAAACCTTCACCTCGCGTATATAGTCGTCATCGTACTCATCTTCGTTATTTGGGTTTGGCCCATCATGAACGTTTCGCCCGTGGTACGATGAAGACTCGGTTCCATAAAACGGATCATTTGCTTCTGGTGGCTGGTACAATGACGTAGCCTAACCTCCATAATTCGACCAGGCGACAGGTGACGGGTACGACGGCTGACTACAGTAATCCGACACGAAGTACTCCTATATAATATAAAATATAATATTTTAATAATAAATAAAAATATTAAAATAATAATAACATAACCGTATATTTACAATAAGACTATATAACGAAACCTGGTTCAAGTTTGGCAGGCCCGGCGAGCCAGTGTTACCATAAAACTGTTCGGGCTGACAATAAGGTTGTTGGGGCTGGGTATCATACCCGACATACTCCTAACATAATGCAATGTAGCATGTGTTAGTAAAAAAAACTACCAAATTCATACTAAATAAATATATAACGAAACCTGGTTCAAGTCGGGTAACCACGACGTGCTAGGCTGATCATTAGCTGCGTAACCCGGCTCCTCCTTCGAAAATAAATGGTTAAACCAAGACATTCTGGATATATATAGTACAAATGTTATATTGTTTTTGGTTGAACGTCGAGACCAACACGCATGCATTTATAATAGAGAAAAGAAATGAGGGGAAGGGAGGGGAACCGGGCTCCAATAATTCAGCAAAAGCAATACGCCGCATATAGATCTATACGCGGCGTATAAGGTATGAGTTGACAACCTAGCAGCTTTTGCAGGGCAGGTTGTCATCAAACTAATACGCCGCGTATAGGTCTATACGCGGCGTATTAGTGAGCTTTTCTACCAGTTTGTCTTATTATGTTCTTTGTTTTTTTTTCTTTTCTTTTTTTTTTGTTATTTATTGTTATTTATAATTATTATTATCAATATTATTTTATTTATGAATAACATATTATTATTCACAGTTCGGCCAAGAGCGTACAGTTGCAGGGCTTATATGGGAAAACTGACATTGCAAAACGACCCTTCAATTTATTGGCTGCTATCGTTATGGACAGCTTGAAAAATTTACAGTGATTACCTTGAGAAAAACTGACAGTGCCAAACGAACCCTTTCTTGGATGCTCTTGGTATCGGCATCTCAAATCCGCCTCTTCGATATCTCCAAACTCCAACGGTCTTGACCTTCGGCCACCATCGGCAACCGTAGTTGTGTTCACTCAAACACATATCAGTCGTCACTAAGCTTAAGCTTAGGCTTGTTATTAGTTTTATTTTTAGTTGTGGGTATTCTAAGTTGGTCATGTTGCGTATATTAAAGAATTATCGGTGTATATATACGTATACATATATAGTAGATGTGCGGTATAAGAATTCATTGCGCCTACATAACCAGCACCAGATTGAGATGCTAGTTTGATGAGTTTGAATCTCTCGGATCCGTGGTATCCGTTAACGGCAGCGAGAACATGAGCCCATACTTTGGACAGATAAGTGGAAATTCGGTCATTGCTCCAGCTTAACGAGCACCAGACTGAGATATTAGCCCGGTCTTACCTGAACTGCTTGACACGTATGCTGACGTGGATTTAGGCTCGATGTTGACGCTGATATTAACACGTTTGCATAATACACAATGAAAGCACAAACTCAAACAACAATCCATACAATAGCAATTTTCTTCAACGACCAGTCAAACAAGAATGAGAGAAAAATAACGAAGACAATTGCTATTGTATGGATTGTTGTTTGAGTTTGTGCTTTCATTGTGTATTATGCAAACGTGTCAACGAAAGCTGTAAACAAACGTGTTAATATCCGCGTCAACACCGAACCAAAATCCACGTCTTCATACATGTCAATCGGTTCAGCTATGTCCAAACTAATATCTCAATCTGGTGCTCGTTATGTTGGAGCAATGACCGAATTTCCACCTATCTCTCCAAAGTAGGGGCTCCCGTTCTTGCTGCCGTTAGCGGATACCGTGGATCCGAGAGATTCAAACTCATCAAACTAGATCTCGATCTGGTGCTGGTTATGTCGGCGCAATGAATTCTTATACTGCACATTTACTATATATGTATACGTATATATATAAGCCGATAGTTCTCTTAATATACGCAAGATGACCAACTTAGAATACCCCCAACTAAAAATAAAACTAATAACAAGCCTAAGCTTAAGCTTAGTGACGACTGATATGTGTTTGAGTGAACACAACTACGGTTGTCAGTGGTGACCGACGGTCAAGACCGTTGGAGTTCGAAGAAATCAAAGAGCCAGATTTGAGATGTCGATAACGAAAGCAGCCAAGAAATGGAGAGTTCGTTTGGAAATGCCAGTTTTCCCAAGTAAGCCACTGTAACTGATTCAAGATGCCCATAACGAAACCAGCCAATAAATTAGAAGTTCCTTTCGCACTGTCAATTTTCCAAAATAAATCCTGCTACTGAACGCCCTTTATCGAATTTCGAATAATAATATGTTATTGATAAGTAAATAACATTAATATTAATAATAATCATAAATAACATTAATAATAGCAAAAGAAAAGAAAAGAAATAAAAAAAAAAGAAAAAAAAACCATAATAAGAAAACACTGGTGGGCTTTTCTAGAAAAACTCACTAATATAACCAGCATCAGTTTGAAATAATACAATATAACATAATACAATATAATAATAAAATAATTATATTATATTATATTATACGCTATACGAACGTACCTCTGAACGTCTTGCGTCGGCGCCTAACCCCGGCATCTGACTCTCTGGTGTACATCAGGTTCCTAATAATAATAATAATATTTTAGTACTAATAATAATATAAAAATTAATGCTTTAATACTAATAATTATATGTTTAGAATAAAAATAATAATAATATAATATTTAATATCTTAATAGCATTTTAAAATTATTATTTTAATAATATTTTAATAATAATATTAAAAATATAATAATTAATATTTAAATAGTATTTTAATATTATTATTTTAATAATAATAATACTATTTTAATAAATACAATAATAGTATTTTATTTTATTAACAATAATATTTTCATAACAACAATAACTTAATAATAATATTAATATTTTAATAGTAATAATATAATAAAAATTTTAACAATAACGGTAACAATACAGGAAATCTATTTTAAGTTTGGGAGGCCCGGCGAACTAGGGTTACCGTCAAACGGTCGGTGCCTAGACAATTTTCAAAAGTAAACCACTCACCAAATCTCTGTCCTAACATCTACAACTATGTCCTAACATGTACTAAATAAAGATAAAACGAAACCTGGTTTAACTCCGACTGACTGTTAGCACTGTCCGGCATCTCCTCGTCCAACTCCAGAAACATATATGGTTGTTGGTGTTGGTTGAATGAAGAGGGTGAGGGTTAGGAAAAAATAAGGAAAAAAGAAATGGTGGAGAGGGAGGGGAGGGAGCCGGGCTGCAATAATATACAACATCCAATACGCCGCATATAGCCTATACGCGGCGTATGAGGGTACGATCCGACAACCCTATTACAGAGCCAGGCTAGGACGTCAAATCGTACCCTAATTCGCCGCGTATAGGCCTATACGCGGCGTATTCATAGATGTGGTGGGTGTCCCTAGCAGAACCCTTTTTATATAGTTTTCCACTCTTATTTTTTCTTTCCTATACCTATTTTCAATCACCAAGAGCAGGGCTGACCCATTGTAGAGTAAAGAGTCAGCAGATCTAAATTCTAAGTGACCTCATAATTTATAACATTTAATGAGAGAATGTGTCTTTTCGTCACGTGTCGCGCTCTACTTACCCTCAGCTATCTAAACCAATTTTCAACATTGTGGATAGCATTTTGATAAAATTTATATGCTACACCCGACCCAACGTGTTATATGGATGGTATATAAACCTTATAACCCATTATCCCCTCATTTGCAAAACCCTAGCGAGACGATTCATCCCCCCTTCAAACTACTATCGAGAATCTTTATCCCCACCTTCGATGTAGATAATTTATGAATCATTCTTTACCGCCGATCAGAATTGTTTATTTAATTTAGGGATTCAACTATCAATCTCGATTATAACAAGTATTTTAGAGCAATCTGATATTATTGATTTAGGTTTATTGTTTATGCTTCTAATTTTTATTTTTTTTTTACTTTTAAATTTTAGTGAATTGAATGGAAACCTTCTCCATCGCTCTTCACAATCGTGAATCATCTGTGGCTTGACGAGCATTAATTTACACATATTTGAAGATTAGGAAGATCGATGAGAGAACGATGATGGCGCTAGGGTTTCAAGATCAAAGCTTGTAAACAATTTTACATTTTCTAGACAGGTTCGAACCTAAATCAGTTGTTTGCTTTTGATTCTTTTATGACTAATTCTGATGATGGTATACGATCTAGGGTTTAATCCTGACCGAGAACTTCAAAATATGTTTATTACATAGGAAATATATGTGCTTTCAAAAGCTTATATACTCAACTCATGTATAAATTAAAAGCTAATATATGTGCTTCAAAAGCTAATAATGTCATTATTTTGAGTATGTATGTGAAAGTGAAACCGGGATGGCAAAATAACCCGAACCTGACGGGTATACCCAAAACCCGGAGCATCCGGGACAGTATATCCGAAGCCTGACGGGTACTGGTATGGTATGGTATTAGTTTTGAAAAATTTTCGTGGGTATGGGCTGTGTATAGGATGTAGTGATACTCGACCCAATCGATTACCCGAAAGCACATACCCATTTATCCGAACTATATACCTGAATTAAAAATCCGAAAGTTTTTGTTATTAATTTCATTTTTCCTTAACCTTTGTCTAATAACACTTTATTTTTGTAGGTTCATTATATGAAAAAAAATATATTTAACATATGTATTAAAAAATGTTATTTATGTTTTATATGTTATTAAGTTTATACATAAAGTTATATAAAAGTTATAGTACCATTATTTATTTATGATAACGTTTATACATATGTAATATGTCGTATTCTTTTTGTAATAGTTCATATATAAATAAAAAATATATACGATAATTATAAAGGTAAAAAAGTATACTTGAAAATCCTAGCGGAAATTTTTTTAACAATCTAACGGGTATACCCGATACCCGACGAGTAATTACCTGACTCATACCCGACGGGTAATTGGCCGGGTTTGTGATTGAATTTTATATCCGGTTACGGGTATGAGATTAGCAGTAGCCAATCCGAACCCGACCCTTTGACATCCCTAGATGAAACTTATCCCAATAAAGGAAGGAATTAGCGAAGGGATTAGTTTTGCCTTTGAGAAGGTAGGGTCAAGTTATTCTACAAAGGGAGACAAAAATGAGAAAGATGAGAAGGATTTATATCCAAACAAAAAACCCTTTTAAAAAATTAAAAAAAAATCATAACTCAAAATTTAATAAAAAAACAAAGGAAAATTGAAAATAAATAATCCCACCTTTTGTGTATTGGCCGATAATAATCTCACATTTAAAAATCACTACCAATGGTCCCACATTTCAACTATTTTTGTCATAATGGTCTTTCGTTAAAAAACACTTAACGTCGTTAAGTTTTTTCCTAGTTTCAAATCGATGTTTTAGGGCTTTTGATCGAAAGAAGGATACGAGTCGACCGATGTGAAACTTATCTCGAAATGGTGATCCAGACGACGAAATGTTTCAATTCGGGTGCTTGAATTTCCAATTAACAAAAATCAAGTCATTTGAATCACCGTTTCAAGATAAGTTTTACATCAGTCGACTCATATCGTTCTTTCGATCAAAAGCCCTAAAACATCGGTTTGAAACTAGGAAAAAAACATAATGACGTTAAGTATTTTTTAACGGAGGACCTGTGAGACAAAAATAGTTAAAAGGTGGGACCGTTGCTAGTGATTTTTAAAGGTGATATTATTATCGGCCAATACACAAAAGGTGTGATTATTTATTTCCAATTTTCCAAAAACAAAAAAAGTAAAAACACAAAAATATCTCTACAGTCTTTCTCGTTCTTAAAAAACACACACACACACAATGCTGAGAGAAAAATATCATTGTTTTTTTGTTTGTCGTTATGTTTTGTGTTCATTTTCGTCATTGATTAAGTCTTTTTTCCTTGACATTGTGTCTTTTTTTCTTAATATTGTGTTATATTAGTCAACATTGTGTTATATTTTGTTCGGTATTGTGTTATATTTTGCAATTTATTGTGTCTTTTTTTAGTTATAAGTGTCTTTTATTCATTTCGTCATTGTGTCTT
The DNA here is from genome assembly GCF_021521415.1 of Bidens hawaiensis. Taxonomy (NCBI): domain Eukaryota; kingdom Viridiplantae; phylum Streptophyta; class Magnoliopsida; order Asterales; family Asteraceae; genus Bidens; species Bidens hawaiensis. The sequence continues at coordinate 132,013 of NW_027498038.1, forward strand.
TTGTCTTTGCATTGTGTCTTTTCGGAGGGGGTTTTTTTTAACGAGAATGACGAGGGAAACATTTTTGTTTTTTTTTTAATTTTTTCATTATTTATTTATTTTTTTAAGTTATGATTTTTATAATTAATTTTTCAAAATTATTTTAAGAGATCACCTTTCTCATTTTCGTCTCTCTTTGAATTTTAATTTTTCCCTAAGATGGTATGGTCTTCCACTATTATCGACTTGTGGGGAATATATATTCTTATGCTTGTAATTTTGACGTGTTAGTCACCATCTGAACCGAATAGTCAGAGTGGTGAATCTATACCTTCCATTAAAGATGACAGTTAAGTATTTATAATAAAAACTTTTATAATTATGTTTTTGTTTTTTTGTTTTCTATTTTTTTTTAAGATACACTTCCAATTTCTAATCTATCTTTAAAATTATCAGTACTTTAAAAAAAGATTCACATTATTCCATTTGTAGGATCGACTCTAAACGATATTCTTTTCTTAAAGATCTTTTAATTTTTTTATATGCATGAGTTATGTTCAAGTTTATCCGTATTTACATATGTATGAGTTAGAGTTGTAATATCTAACAGAATTAATATTATGTGTCAGGCTCAATCAGCACATCTCAACCCGTCAATCCATCGACACCATCGTCGCTCCTAGTTTTAGGTTTATCTTTACAATGAATTGCAAATCCGGAAATCAAATTCACGTTATTTTCTGTGGCACAAACCTCCATAAAAAGATTTTGTCAGTGAAAACGGCTGACTTTTCCTATAATTGACTATTCAAGAAACCACATTTTCAATAAAATACACCTAAAGTATTTTACATTGACAAATCCTTTCCTCTGTTTAATCGCTTTCGCCCTTTTTAGCACTTGTTTTTCTTTCCCTTCTTTCTCTGTTTCCAAGATGCATTGTTTAATCATATTTTCTGTAAAACCATATCATCTAATATTTTATTTAAATCTGACGAATATTTGTGATTTCTTTAAGGGAAAATTTCTAAAATAGTTCAAAGTTAGAGAGAGAGTCTCAAAATAGTCCATGAAATTTCATTATTTCAGAAATAATCCAAGTAAATCTATCGGCGCCGATAGGTTTGAAAAAAGTTGAAAAAATCCGATTGTTTTTAAAGATCCAATACCAAGCTGCCAAGTGTCCCACTACCCACCTACCGCCAATGGTTTACCAATGAAATCCGTCTGGACCGATATTTTTGGAATGAAAATCATCTCCCATGAAAACTATCTCCAAAAATCATGTTTTTTTGAAATTCATCTGAGCCGATTAATTTCAAATAAATTTCGTCTTCGAAGATAATTTTCAAAAAAACATGCACCACCACCCACCACCACCATGATCTCCACTTTTCGGCCATCACCCCACCCACCGCCGCCACCACCCCCACTTTTCCGGCAAACATCACCTCCATTACCCGCCCATCATCACACACCTTTCCGGCCACCACCCCACCCACCACTATTGAGTTTGATGAGGATTTCTTGCTTAATTGAGTAATCGATTGTCGATTTCTGTTCTGGGTTAGGTCGTAATTCATGTTCCTTATTTTCTGAATTCATGTTCCTTACCGCAAGGGTATCCTCAGAAGTAAGAGTTTGAAGAATGTCTTTATCATTTTTCACTAGGAAATATATATCTGTAATGCATAGAACATGTAACTGAGTAAATAACAAGTTTGAAGTTTCCATAATAAAATTCACATAACAGGATCTTTGAGAGGATAACATACTTCCATGTTTGAAGAGGTATGTACCCGCCTCAACACTGAGCGAGGCGGGTCAACCCACAAGATATAGACAAGAGTCTTGAAATCAAGACATTACGAAGGCACAAAGCCAAAACCTATGCGCATGGCGCATACCACATATGCTCAGGCATCATATGCCCAGGCACCACACATGCTCAGGCATCATATGCCCAGGCATCACTGATGCTCAGGCATCACATATGCTCACGCATCACATATGCTCACGCATATCACATATGCGCGTGGCGCATCCGCGCGTGGCGCATATCACATCTGCGCATGAAACATCTGCGCGTGAGAATAAAGAGAAGACCTCGCGCATCCTCAGGATAGGCGCGTATCACACATAATCAGCCTCATCCTTATCCAAATCAGGATTATGGCAACCTTGATTGTGCACGTCAGACAATCTTCCAGAAGGTATCTTTTTAAGGAATAAGAATATGCTGATGTTGACAGCTGCCAAATGAAAGGTGGACAACTCAGCATAACACATGTGCTACCACGTGATTACATCCAATGAGAAAGCACCAGGTGTCCCAGAGGACACGTGGCGCAGAGCAATTGGAGGAGGCCAACAAGGCTGAACCCAATCAGTGGAAACCCTAGCACTATAAATACAGCATCAACTCCACAAGGAAAAGATCATCCACAACTGACAGTTACATCCAGTAATACACTCATTCATTCACATTCAATCATATTCAATCACATTCACTCACAAACAGTTACAGTCAGTAATACAGACAGTCACAGCAAAATCACAGAGTATTCAGCTATTAAGCAATACTCTCTAGATTTCCTGACTGCACACATTATTATCTTCTCCTACAGATACTTATTCTCACACCGGAGGGTTACCCCAAAGAGGACCCCTCTGTCCCTTTCTGAGGGGTAAGTTGACGGTGCTGTTCATTTTGTAGGTGGAAGAACACAGATCCAAGAAAACCATCGGTGAAGAAACATAATCACACCCGAGGAAAGTAGATCGTCTACCAGTGAGTTGATCCATGTCTCTTCATTGGCGCCATCCACTGTTACAACGGCAATCAGATCTCATCAGATCTATATATAAAAAAAAATCACCATGGTTTCTGGCGTTCATAACGTTGATCAAGTTCTGGAGGATATTGAACGTGAGGATGTTAATGAGGGACAGCAGTTTCTGAGGGGGCCGCGTGATTCTACGCGCACCACCAGTAACCGTCCCTTCATCACAACTCCTCACGGCCAGACTGAAACTCCTCCAGACGATCTCACGTTACAAAATCTTGCCGGCGCGAAACAAAAAGGACCAATGGGTCCAGAAGATGAAACAAACGATCCTAAAGAATGGCTCATAAACGAGCAGCGGCGTCTAATGGACAAGTACAATGAGATGGTCAAGCAGAAAAAGCTAGCCGACTTAACACAAAGGCAAGCGCTCGATAAGCAAACTGTTCATGGAACAAAAAGGCCGCGCGCGCCGGAAGAAGGACATTCTGTTCACACTGCACACACTGAGTTCAGTGATGAAGAAGTGCACAGCATGAGGAAGACGCGAGATACTCATGCAGGAGGCTCACAGCTCCGCGCGCCTGTGAACATGGCGCCTGGAGCCAGAGCCGATCTGGATCTGCACATGCCGTACAGCCCACCAGTTAGAGGGCAAGTGGACGTAACCACACCGTATAGACCAGCCATCTTGGTAAAACATTCAAAGTTCAAGGAGCGCATCGTGAAGGCTCCCATCCAGCACAAAGCCAAGATGCCAAGTGGTTTAGGCAAATACGACGGCACAACAGATCCAGATGATTTCTTGCAAGGTTTTTACAACACGGGAAACCTAGAGAGCTGGACGATGCCAACATGGTGTCATATGTTTGCGCGCTGTCTTACGGGCGAGGCGCGTGTCTGGTTCGAGAGCTAGCCGACTGGGCAAATTGATGGGTTCGAGGAACTATTGGAAAAGTTCCAAGCCCACTTCGTACAGCAGCGCAAACACACGCGCGACCCTGATGACATCATGCACTGCGTGCGCAGGAATGATGAAACGATTGAAGACTACATCACTCGTTTCAATCAGGAGTCTCTGGCAATCGGAGGTATAACGGAGCAACTCCTGCGCGTGGCCTTTATACAAGGCGCGCGCAGCGATCAACTCCGCCGAGCTCTCGTAAGCAGAGATGGCATGCCCACCACTTGGGCAAAACTAATGGAAGCATCGCGAGTCTTCGCGAGAAATGAGAAACAAATTGCCCAAGATAGGGCAAGAGAAAGAGCGCATCAAGCTGAGTCACCGCGCAGCAAAGAAAAGAGGGGCAAACAGAACTCTGTATGGTCCAGGTTGCAACCAACCAGTTTTTCTTCCGCAGAAAAGCAGGCGCAACCAAGCTCACCCCAGCCCCAAAAAGATGTTCGTAATCGCGGGGAGGGTGACAAGAGGGAGGGCGGCAGAGATCCTAACAGACCTCTGCCAAGAATATGGACTCCCCTCACTAAAACGCCTTCACAGGTGTTAAGCACTGAGAATGTCCAATTCAAGAGCCCCAAGCCACTACACTACAAGGGACCATCAGACAGTGGCAAGTACTGTGAGTTTCACAAATCCACAGGACACAACACTGATGCATGCCACCACTTGAAGGATGCAATTGAAAAGGATGTGAAATCAGGCAAGCTGGCTCACCTGGTAAAAAACTCAAGATCAGAATATGAACAACCAGAAGAAGCCTCTGCCAGCAAAAAGTACAAAAGAATCTGTGTAGCTGAGGGAGGAAGGCAAGGGCAGACATCAAGAAAGAGAAGCGCGCAAATCCAAGGAGATTGGCGCGAGCAACAAGTCATCTTCCCAAAAATCAGGGGAGGCCCTTCCATCAGCAGTCATCTTGTTATCCCTACACACATTGCTCATTACGAAGTGTCAAAAGTCCTGGTGGACACTGGCAGCGAGTCAGACATAATGTATAAGCAATGTTTCAGGAAACTGGATCCGGCAGACCAAGCAAGGCTTGAAATTGTGAATGCGCCGATCTCTGGTGTTTCCAATGAAATCATTCATCCCCTAGGTCAAATACAATTTGAGCTAACTATGGGGGATGAGAAACACAAGCGAGCCGAAGTTGTTAACTTCTTGGTCTTGCCCACCACTTCTTGCCACAACATGATCTTGGGTAGGGGAACGATTGCCCAATTCGACGCCATACCGTCGCCAGCGCACGGCGCGTTGGGGTTCCCAACACCAACAGGTGTAACTTTTGTATACCGAGATCATTTGTGCGCAGTGACAAGTACTCCGCGGGAGGGGAGAATGAAAATCCAATGGCAGAAAACGCGCCAGAGGAATGGATTCTCAACCCGAAATTCCCCGGAGCAAAAAAAATCACAATTGGCGCTACGTTATCAGATGACACGAGGCTGAGAATGAAAAGGTTGCTCACAGCATATATGTCGGTCTTTCGCGTGGCAACACACTGATATGACTGGGGTTCCGCGTGACCTGCGCAGCATTCTCTAAACACCTTCAAGTCTGTAGAGCCAATTGCTCAAAAGAAGAGAATCATGGGGGATGAAAAGGCGAGGGCCATGAATGAGCAGGTTGAGGATCTACTGCGCGCAAACATCATCCGCCCGATACGATACCAGACGTGGGTAGCCAATCCTGTGATGGTAAAGAAAAGTAACGGGTCGTGGAGGATGTGCATTGACTTCAAGGACCTCAACAAAGCGTGCCCCAAAGGATTGTTACCACCCTACCAAACATCGATGCAAAGGTGGACTCCGTGGCGCCATTCAAGCTAAAATGTTTTCTGGATGCCTACAAAGGCTATCACGCAGATTCAAATGGCACCACAAGATAAGGACAAGACCGCATTTAGAACCGACAAGGGTGTTTTTTGCTACAACAAAAATGCCCTTTGGTTTGAAGAATGCGGGGCGCCACCTACCAAAGACTTATGGATGCCGTTTTCCAGCGAGCAAATCGGAAGAAACCTAGAAGTCTATGTTGATGATTTGGTGATCAAGAGCAGGGAGGAAAAGCAAATGCTCAAAGACATCGAAGAAACCTTGGGCGCCTAAAGGAAGTTAACATGAAGCTCAATCCGAGCAAATGTACTTTCGGCGTACTAGAGGGAAAATTTCTAGGTGTAATGGTCACCAAGGATGGTTTCAAGGTGAACCCTGAGAAGGTGGAGGCCATCCTTTACATGCCCTCGCCATCCACCATGAAAGAAGTTCAGAAGCTGAATGGTAGATTGGTATCAATCAACAGGTTCCTAGCGAACCATGCAACCAAATCTACCCCATTTGTCAATACATTGAGAAACTGCTTAAAGAAAAGTCAGTTCAAATGGACTCCTGAGGCCGAGCAAGCTTTCAGTGAGATTAAGGAATGTTTGATAAATCTGCCCCGCGCTCACAGCTCATCTTCCTGGTGAAACTTTGACATTATACCTATCAGCAGGAGAGCGCGCCATCGGCGCAGTATTATTGGTGGATCGCAAGGGAATCCAAACGCCAATATACTATGTGAGTCGGGTACTGACAGATCCTGAGACGCGCTACTACTCCATCATGGAAAAGTTAGTTTTATCACTAACACAACGCGTCGCGCAAGCTTCATAGATATTTCAATGGTCATCCCATTGAAGTTCTGACTGGTTACAACATCCAGCAAGTCTTGCGGCGCCCCGCGCTCTCAGGAAGGCTGACAAAGTGGGCGCTGGAATTAGGAGAGCACACGATCTCCTATAAGGCCCCAGTCCACAGCAATAAAGGGAGACTAGTCTTGCTGATTTCATTGCAGAAATCCCAGAAGGAAGAATTGAAGAGGCTCAGCGCGAGGTAGACCCTCCGCGAGCCAATGATGAAGAAATGTTTGGAGATTGTTCACTGACGGAGCTTCAAACAACGAAGGGTCCGGCGCAGGTCTCAAGCTGGTGGATCCAGAGAATCATGAATATACTTACGCCATCAGGTTGGACTTCAAAGAGCACCAACAATGAGGCTGAGTATGAAGCCCTGCTGGCTGGCCTGCGCATCGCGCAAAAATTCGGAGTTAAAAAGCTAGAGGCTCATGTTGATTCTTACTTGGTAGCAGCACAGGTCAATGGCATTTATGATGCTAAGGAGAACACCATGCCTCTATATCTAGAGCAGGCGAAAAAGCTCATCGAGCAATTCGACTGCTTCAGAATCATTCATATTCCGCGCAGTGAAAACAAATCTGCAGACGCGCTGAGTAAGATGGCATCAACCAGTTTTGATCACTTTGGCAAAGATGTCAGGGTAGAAGTAATGAGCAACCCGTCGGTGGTAGCGAAGTCTGTCCTGGTAACTCATACAACCCCTTCGTCATGGATAACTCCAATAATGGATTCTTGAAGGAGGGAAAGGTACCAGATGATCGCGCACAAAGCGAGGAAGATAAGACACAAGGCGCAGAACTATGAACTGCTTGATGGTACATTATATCGACACTCTTATCTTGGGCCGCTCATGAAATGCCTAGATGCTGAGGAAGCAAGCTATGTGATCAGAGAGATACACGAAGGAATCTGTGGAATTTATGCTGGCCCGCGCATGGTGGTTGCAAAGGCAATGAGCGCAGGCTACTATTGGCCAGGCATGTACTTGGACGCTCTAAAGGAGATCCAAAAATGCAAAGCATGTCAGAGCTATGCGCCGAACACCATGCGGCCAAAGAACAACTTGATTCCAGTAACCTCAGCATGGCCTTTCCACAAATGGGCAATCCGACATTGTGGTGGGTCCCCTACCGCAAGCGCCTGGGCGAGTAAAATTTTTGGTAAGTAGCAATAGACTATTTCACAAAATGGGTTGAAGCCAAGCCACTAGCAAAAATCACAGCCGAAGTGATGAAGCAGTTTATCTGGAGCCACATCATATGCCGTTTTGGCTTGCCCATGGAAATTGTGAGCGATAATGGCAAACAATTCACTGACAAGAAGATATCCAGCTGGCTCAAGGAATTGCGCATCAACCAAATTTTCACTTCAGTTTATCACCCTCAGGGGAATGGACAAGTGGAACGCGCGAACCAAAGCTTGTTAAATGGGTTGAAGAAAAGGTAGAGGGAGAATCCCATTCTTGGGTCGAAGAGCTACCTAATGTCCTGTGGGCACACAGACATTAAGCAAAACCCAGCAATGGCGAATCCCCGTTCAGCCTAACCTATGGAACAGAGGCAATGATTCCAGCAGAAATTGGGGTGCCCATCCCATAGAGTACTCATGATGAACAAGATTGATAACGAGCGCGAAAGAAGGTTGGATCTCAACTTACTTGAAGGGCGCAGAGAGGCGGCTATCATCAGTGAAGCCAAATACAAGAAAAAACTGGAAAAATATTACAACCAGCGTGTGAAAGAATGCCACTTTAAGAAAAATGATTTTGTCCTTCGAAACAATGAAGCTAGCCGCGCGATACCCCCGGGAAAAATGTCCCCCAATGGGAGGGACCTTATCAAGTCTTGGAAGAATTGGGAAAAGGCGCATACGCCTTAAAAGATTTGAATGGAAAAAAGGTCCCGCGCGCATCGGAACGCGGCACAGCTTAGAAAATGTTTCATGTAAAAATGTCAAGTTTGTAATCAAGGCTTTTTTCAGCCATTATGAATAATGATACGCGCTATCTTCTCTTAATGTGGATTCTATTACCTTTTTGCATACATGTTTCACACTTCCCTTTATTAGTTTTGAGCAATATGACAACATTGTATTGACATCAAAACGAATTAAAAACGAAGTAAAACATACATGCGCGAGCTTCAAGCTCAAACGCGTTAACGAGTCTTAACTCTAAAACGTCAGGGCCTTAGCCCAATTCTATTACCTTTTGCATACATGTTTCACACTTCCCTTTATTAATTTTGAGCAATATGACAACACTATATTGACATCAAAACAAAATAAAACGAAGTAAAACATACATGCGCAAACGCGTTAATGAGTCTTAACTCTAAAAACGCCAGGGCCTTAGCCCAATAATATGAGCCTTAGCTCAAATCACTCGCAACATCCATCTTACATGCTGCGCAGCCTGACCATAAAACACCTAAACACAACTAAGGCAAAGCAAATGCCAAAACATAGTTGTTAAGGTCTCAGGTTGGGGTCGCGCATGAAATTGTAGTGGATATCTGAGTAACACGTTGACGCGTAAAGGCTAAAAAACTCATAATTCCATAAACGCGCGATAACGTCGCGCAAAACAGGAATAATGAAAGCGCCAAGACACGTGTCAACATAATCAAGATATGGCAAAAACACTTACAATATGGCAAGGGTTAAGTATAATAAATTCCTTACAACCTTGTTCTTATTCCAACATGCAAGCATATCTTATATTCAACAAGCAAACATGCGATATAAAGAGATGAATAGGAATGCGCAAGATGCGAAGAAGGGAAAAACAGAATTTCATTCAAAAGCATTGAAATTTACAAGTTTACAAGATGAGATACAAACTACAAATAAAAAAAAAAAAAAAAAAACATGAAGGGCTTCTCAAGTCTCCACGTTGACATCAGCCTCTTCATCATCCTCATCATCGCCCTCGGATCTGGCGCACGCTGCTCCCTCGTCATCTCCAAACTGACCATAGTCAAGTTCTTCGTCTTGAATGGAGTCTTCTATCACGACAGTGTCAGGAGCGGATCATTTGGCCACGCCAGAGCCGCTAGCAACGCCAGCTTCGCCGCGCCATCATCGCCGGCGCCAGCCCCCTCGCACTCGTCAAGTAATTTCTTTAGCGCGACGAGATCGGGGCTGGTCAGCAAGCGCGGATATCTGCAAATCATAAGCAAAATATTGAGTACAAAGATACTTGGAAAATAAATCAAAGTAATCTCATTAAGGTTAAAATACCTGCGCAAGGATGGGAATGTGAGTATTCATATACTTCTCCCCCATCGCGGCCATCTCGCGCAGGCAGCGGAGCTCTGATAAGGGTACTCGCGATGGGTTCTTCTTCAGCATGCCATATTCATAGCCATCCGTAACACCCTTCAGCTCGCCCCACCAAGCGCGAGCGGCAGCGTTGCAGTCCATCACAAGGGCCTGAAACTCGTCTGAGTATTTCATCGCGAAAGCGCAACGAGTCATGCCCCTGTGTGATGAGCCAGTGGCGATCCTGCGCAGAGGCCGAGCAACAGACGTCTCGAGGGCAGGAACCTGAGAGTTTAATAACTCAACAGTTTCCTTAGTCTTCTTTCAGCTCCTCTTTGTCGGACGCTGCTGCCGCCAAGATTTCTTCTTTCTCCGCCCGCGCAGCGTCAAGTGCTTCCTGGCTAGACGCTGCCAGTCGCCAAGGCTTCATCTTTATCGGCCTGCGCGGACCGCCAGCTCCCTCTTCAGGCGCGCACCTCACTCTCCAGTGATGATTTTTTCAGTGATGGACTGGACAAGAGCTTGGTCACGCGCCTACCGCCTCAAGCTCCAAGTCCGCGCGCTCTGCGCGCCGTACTTGGCCGCTTCCGCCTCCGCCACCTGCAGCTTCTCCCGCGCCGCCTGAAGCTCATGCCCGCGCTTCACGAAGGCGCTGTTGGCACTTGCTCGGTTCTCACTGAGCTCTGCTTGGAGCTTTTCAGCTCTCTCTCGCGAGCATCAGAAAGATGCCAAGCAGACACCTTAAGCCTCTTGCTTGGCTTCCGCAAGAGCATCACGTACTTTTACGTAATCAGAGCGAAGCTCTTGGGAGGCAGCAATGAAGGCTGACCCAGCAAACATATGATCATTGAGCAGGTCGTCGCGCGAGCGCGGTCCTCCTGGAACCCTCCTTTCAGATGGAGGCACAGCATGAGCCCAGAATTCCGCACAAACACCCATGGACTGAAAGGTGCTGTCTTCAGTAATATTCCATCTCGGGCGGTAAGTGTGATCGGCTTCCTGCAAAAACAAAGAAATTATCTAAGTCATCAAAACATTAAGATGGAAGTTCGCCGCAGCGGAACAAAAAAAATAACCAATACCTGCGGGATGAAGCAGAAAAGTCACGCCAGCCCCACGAGAGGGCTCCGCCGCGAAACCTCGTGGCGCTGCAGGGCTGGCGCGGGCGCCATCGGAGTCTTCACCATGAACCTCCTCATCCTCCTCTGAAATAGGCCTCTTCTCCTGCGACCTAGAATCAAATCGGTCTCGCGGCGGGAGGGCTGTGCGCAGGGGGAGGTGAGGGAGGGTCCTCGACGCCGCCAGGTCGACGCGCAAAAACGGCCTCCTGCTCCTTACTGATCCCGATGAGGGGAGATTCATCGCTTGCAGGAGCAGGAGCAGAGCCAGCGGCGCTGGCGCCGGCGCCAGGAGTGCTGCCAGAAGCTTGTACGCCAGCTACAGCTTCTATGAAAAAATCAACAAAAAGAAATGGTTTATGACTTGATCTAAAATAAAGTCAGAAGAAAAGAAAAGAGCGCAATACGTACCTTGGCGCAACTCCGTTCGCGAAGCAAACATCGCCATGAAGTCCATCCTCACCCCTCTTTGAGGGTAAAACAGGGGACTTCGAAGCGACCTCCCGGCGCAGCCTCGGCATCTTGTTGCGCTGTCCCAGTCGCGGCTCTACAAACATTTGAGTGAGCAAAGATTCATTAGTAATTCTATCAGAATCGCGCTCACAGAATCATAAAAGATAAGCAAATATACCTGTCGAAGGCGCAACAACGCTTCCCTTTTCGCCGCCGAGAAGGGAGGAGGTGGCGCCACCATATCTCAAGTGGACAGGAGGTCTGCCCACTTTTTGAGGCAGGGAAGCCAAGGAAACCTGGTGGTAAACCCCTGGGTTTTCCCAAATCCCCCCCGCCTGAGTGGGAGGATCCTGAACAACAGGGGCATCATCCTTCTTCTGTTTCTTACTGGCCCCCTGCGCCAGTTTTCCCCTTAGCTTTACGCTTTAGTTGGGGCGGCTCCTCTTCCTCCTCCTCTTCCGCGAGCTCCAGCTCATAATTTTCAAGCGCATCTACAATACATGCAACAGAAGTGTTAGCCAAATTTGGTATTATAAGGGGAAAATGCATAACTACAAAGGCTTACCAGGCGCATCGCTGTCGAAGACAAATCCCAGATCAACAGGGATGAACATGTCATCGAAGCGATCTGGGAAACCAACCTCCCCAGCGCCGAGCGCGACGGAGCCACCCTCCATATGTTCATCATAGGCGGCATGGATATAATCCTTGGTGACTGCACAAAAACAAGTCAAGTGATATCAGCAAAAATGAATTATATTCGCGCAGATAAAAAAGCAAGGAGATAAACTTACACAACCCGTCGACTTGGATAACGGGCTCAAGCGCGCTGTCCGCCCACCTCCTGCTCATACCAACCCCCACCAGCGCCTCCTCACAAATGTTCTTGGCGGGGATGGTTCAGCGGACAACTTATTAACCCAGGCGCCAGTTGGGTTCTTGAGGACACCCACATCCGCAGGCGCAGAAGAGATCGAGCGCATGGTCATACGGAATGGGGATCACACCAGCCCTTATGTAAAAGAACCTCTCAGACCAGTCATGAAGGCTCTTAAATGAAACAGTGGAGCACTTCACCTTCTGACTGCGAGGAACAAATGAGAACCAAGAATCTTGGATCTTGGGCTTGTAAAAATACTGAAAGCGCGAGGTGGCTCCTCCGCAGCGGATTTGCACATGAACTCAAAGTGAGTCATGCGCACAAGTCCAAACGGATGGACTTGGGATATATGAATCCCATAGAACTTCACGAGTGCACCCACAAACCTTGTCAACGGGAGACGAAGGTTGCAGTAGGTGAAAAAAATGGCTATATAGGGATATATAGCCGGCAGGCGGTCCGCCGCCGTTTGCCCGGCTGAAGGCAACATGCAGCCAAACACAAGGGAGGAAACCTTGAGAGGCGATAAGGCTGTCAAGATCAGCCTGCCTCAATTTGCAGGGGATTTCATTCCACCTCTTCACGGCTTTGGTCCTCCCTACCTCCTCCGATGAGACCTCAGCAGCTTCCTTCCCCTTGCCGGTCTTCTTCAATGTAGACATTACTAATGATTTTTTTACGGCAATGGATGGGGGAGATTGTGTTGTCTGAGCTATCAGACATACAACGGTGACAAAGAACAAAGGTTGTTTCTGAGTAACAGATATTTGGGAAGCAGAACAAAGGTAATCAGAAGACAAAGAAAGAAAAGATCTGAATAGCAAACAAGAAGATGAAGGATAAAAAAACTCTAAGGGCTGGTTTTTATAGGCCCAGGAGAGAGAAAGAAATGGGTGCTGATCGGGACTTCACGCGCCCCCACTCGCGGTGTAAGCCAACGCGAGCGCGACACGTGTCCCTGACAACTGTGTGAGGGGACACGAAAAGAAAAAATACAGCTAGTTGCCAGAGTTCATATGCGCCACCCACTCGCAGGAATGACCAATGCGAGGCGCCGACACGTGTTCCTGACACTCTGTGAGGGGGACACGAAAGGCAACTGTAGCACCTCGAGCACACGAAAGGTCTGACAACGTCTCCATCACTGACCCATGTCAGCAACAACCAACCACGTTCAGGGAAGTTTCGTTTTCAACCAAAAGGATAGATCCTCGCGCAATGACGAGTAATAAGAAGAAAAAAGACAAAACCCCCTACTAATAGAGCAAACTGTTAAGTCTAACATCTATCTTGCCTCGCTCGCGCGAGCAGACAAGACACACATTAGACTGGGGGGGCTTGAAGAGGTATGTACCCGCCTCAACACTGAGCGAGGCGGGTCAACCCACAAGATATAGACAAGAGTCTTGAAATCAAGACATTACGAAGGCACAAAGCCAAAACCTATGCGCATGGCGCATACCACATATGCTCAGGCATCATATGCCCAGGCACCACACATGCTCAGCGCATCATATGCCCAGGCACCACACATGCTCAGGCATCATATGCCCCAGGCATCACAGATGCTCACGCCTCACATATCTCACGCATATCACATATGCGCGTGGCGCATCCGCGCCGTGGCGAATATCACATCTGCGCATGAAACATCTGCGGCGTGAGAATAAAGAGAAGACCTCAGCGCATCCTCAGGATAGGCGCGTATCACACATAATCACAGCCTCATCCCTTATCCAAATCAGGATTAGGGCAACCTTGATTGTGCACGTCAGACAATCTTCCCAGAAGGTATCTTTTTAAGGAATAAGCAATATGCTGATGTTGACAGTTGCCAAATGAAAGGTGGACAACTCAGCATAACACACATGTGCTACCCACGTGATTACATCCAGATGAGAATGCACCAGGTGTCCCGAGGA
>NW_027498039.1:0-78497 GCF_021521415.1 Bidens hawaiensis
TCAGATATTCTCTGAACTTTTGACTGTCCCTGTTCTTCTGTTGCATATGTTTCTTGATAATTTCCCTCTCTCTGTCCAATTTTCTTTTTAGTTCATCATCAGTTAGAGAGGCAAGATCTTCAAACTTAAAACCATGACTCATCAGCTAATCACCAAAGGATTTTTTTTAGCCTCATTCAAGCTTTGTTGTATGTTTGTCCTTTGATCTACTGTCATTTCTACTTGAGGGGACAAGACATCAAATTTTTCAGCTATATTTCCCTGATCATTATCATCACTTTCATCCTCAGTTGAATCTTCTTTCTTAGTTGATTCATTTACTGCATCAATCTTCTCATTATCAGTTTTTGGAACATCTGCAACTGGAACATTTGGAACACCTTGAGCTACTTCTTCTGGCCTCATTGTTTGAATAGGAACAGGCCTTAAAGGGCTTTCTTGATCATCATGTGTTTCAACAAAATATTTGTTCTTTTCATCCCACTTTCCATTTTTAGCAGATCTCTCTTTTTTAGCTTGTTCACTGGCTTTCCTCTTTCTCATGTACATCTTTGCAAATCTATTGGCCTTTTCAGCAAACTCTTCATGTAACTTTGAGAGCGTTTCTTTCATTTCATCTCAGGTTCCTTTTCAGGTTGATCCATAGATTGACTAAACATGCTCACCACCATAGCCAATGAATTATCCACTTCTTCAGCCTTTTTCAAATTGATCAAAGTCTCAACCACCACTTGATCATCAACCTATTCTTCAATAAATACATCGGCAGTATTGGATTGATCAAGTAGGTTCTCCTGCTCTGCCAACTCCTCTATAGTCAGGGTTTGGGCAATAAATTCCCTCTCCCATGTTTTTTTCGCAACAAGCTCAAATCTCTTGGCAGCAACAGTATTCTCATCTTCTTCCTCTTCCTCCTCAACACTTGCCTTAATAGGCTCTTCATCCTCCTCATCCTCATCAACTACAGCTTTCCCTTTATCCAATCTTCTTTTCTTATCACTTTTTGTTTCCGAGGGAAACTCATCAATATCTTTGTCCAAATCATTCATTTCAACATCCTGCTCTACCCTCTTGGAACTTATTTGATCTGTTCTTGTTCTGTTCATACCAGTTCCTCGGTAGCAGCACCTTCATCTATCATAACATCAGTCTGCACATTAGTTGCAGTCAGAGCATCTGTTACAACATCAGTTGGTATGTCAATAGCAACATCAGTAGTTGCTACATTGTCATCAATCAAATTATCAACTTCATCCTCCACACCCTTGTCCTTTCTTAACACATCATCCTCATCTCTTTCAACAGTGTTTAAAACTTCATTATTAACATCATAGTTTTGTTCTTCACCCCTAGATTTATCAGCTTCATAATCATCATCAAGTATCATTCTTGCACCACTGTCCTCATCATCACTCTCATTCTCATAATATGTTTTCAAAATACAAGTCAAACCATCAGCATTCACATTCTCCTTAATCACCTCCTTATCATCTCCAGTTGCCTTATCATTTGAAACATTCTCTCCTGTTTTTGGGGTAGCTGAGGTCTTCTCAACCTCCTGCTCCAGGGTTTGAATTCTAGAACGTGCCTAGGCCAGCTGAGCTTTTAACTCCTCATTCTCCTGTTTTAACTCATCATTTTCATTCCTCAACTTCACAGCTTCAATTATCAGATCAAAATTTCTTTGGTAAAGATTGGAAATATGAGGAGGGGTAGTAGGTGGCGTGACAGGAAATGGTTCTGGTAAAGGATTTGTGGTTTGGGTCTGGGGTGGGATTTAATAGGTGTGGATGTAAATGTATGGGTAGGGTTTCTGGAATATATGCTTCAGGGGTAGGCTCAGTTTGTATAATTGGTTCAATAAAAGGTTGGGTTGTGGTTTGAGGTGGTGTTTGGGTTAAGTTTTCGTGTGGGATTTGGGTTAACTTTTCTGGTGGGCTTTGGGTTAAGGTAGGTGTTTGAGTGGGTGGGGATTGGGTAGTTTGGTCATTTAGTGATGGTGGATAGGTTGGTGTTTGTGGTGGTGTGGCTATGGGTGTGGTTGGTGGTGTTGGTATGGTTTGGGACTCCCCCTGAGGTTGTGCTGTGTCATCAAACCTAGCTTCACCTCCTCCTTCATTACCAGCATCATCATTACCATCCTCATCATTGTCATCATCACCTGAATCATCATCCTCATCATTGCCTTCATCTTCACTCTCACCATCATCTTCATCCTCCTCTGAGATTAACTCATGAATAGGAACAACCTCAAAACCATCAATCAATAGCCATGGTGCAATGTCAAATATTTCCTCAGGATTGAACTTGCTTGTGCTGCCCGGGTATCTGTAGAAACCTGGGATAGGCCAAAAACCTCTTATTATTCGCTTTCTTCATGTTGCTCACCAGTCCATCAAAGATCATTTTGGAAAAGTTTAATGGCTGGTTGAACATAATTGCAACTGTGGCGTTGGCCAGATCCCAACTTATCAGAGTCCATGAGCCTTTTCTAGGGGAAAAGCCCTGAATAATGTGGTGTATCAAAATCTGTATAAGATAGGGAACATTCCCTTTTGGAATTGTCCGTCGTGCACCGTCCCCTTATAACCCATTGTTTGAACAAACACCTTGAGTAGATGTGTTGTTGTGAGGTGAATATGGTTGGGATTATCATCATTCAACTGCAAACATCTTCTTATCACCCCTTCTGTTATACGTATCTCCTTATTAGAAACTATGGCATCTATGCTTCTTCCATTAACATCGTCATAAAGCCTCGCTGACCGCCAAAAGTCAAGCGAGTGATTCATGTATATCACCGGGGAATCCGTTAAAGCGAATCGGATATTCGACCGTTGTAACCATCTAATCATTTTAGCAACGTCTTCATTGTCAGGAGTGATCTGTAACAAAGCGCACATATTGTGCTTTTGCTCAAAAGGATAGGCCGGTTGATCGTCATCCGCCATATCTGTACACATAAACAAATATATTCAAAGAAGAAATTAGTCCTAAAGTTCACAGCTTAAGTAATTTCAAGTTATAATTTTGAAGAAGAATGAAAAAAATATCATTAAGAACCTGATCTTCGACAAGTTTAACCTACACACAAAACCGAGATTTAGTAATCATGAATAATCGGAGCCCATTATCACGTAATCGTGGTCCGAAAACATTTAATTAAAGATTACCGAGTCGGATTTTGAGGGCTGACAAAATAGGGTTAGGATTACGATGAATGTGATAAGTCGGTTTGTTTACTAAAATGACAAGAAAAGAAATATACCTTTTTGAAAGTGGGTTTTATATGTTTTTTTTGTCGTGTAGTGAGTTAATAGCTTTCATACAGTAACATTATCGATTAATAATATTAACACTTAAAAAACCTTACTCGATAAAGTTCGGTTAGCAAACCTTGCTCGTAAATGTCAGTTTTTACAAAGCTTGCTAGGTATATTCCACTTTCACAAATCTTACTCGTTTCAGTGTTGGTACAAATCATGAAGTTTTTAGAAGTAAATTAAAATGAAGGAAGCTTACTCGAAATACAAGATTGCTCGAGAACTGAATTAGAAGTTGAATAATCAAGTATAAAATACCAAGAAGGCAACCTTGCTAGGAATCAATTAAGATACCCCAAATAAATGACATACTTCTAACATCTTACCTTCCTTGAATAACTCAACCTATCACAAACCTTACCCGAAAATGTAAAAACAGTTAGCAAATAATTAGTTAAGTAAGCTGTTACACATAGTGTGCCCGAGGCACTTGTTCAACAAGCAAAGTGTGCTAGAAAAGAGTTCTAGTCACAAAGTGTACTCGAATTATTTTTTTTTGAATAATTACCAAGTATGTTAAGAGAACACTTGAGAATTTCAAAGTGTACTTGCAACATAAAGTGTGCCCGGGAAACAGGGTTTGCCCGAAAATACTTGTAATTTCAAAGAAACATATTCTTATCCACATAATCATTAAGTGTGCTAGAATTTGAAGTTTAAACACACTCAAAGTCGAAAAGCTTGCTAGAATAAATTCAAATAGTCAACAATCACAAAATTGTGCTAGATAGTTTAAAAACATTAAAGCTTGCTTGAATTAACATTCATTCACAAAGCTTGCTCGACTAACAATCTATAAAACAATTAAGTTTGCTAGAAAGTTTAAAAATCACAAAGCTTGCAAGTGAATAGTAACATATAAAATAGCTTCCTAGTAAACAGTTGTATTTCTAAACCAATTGGTAAAGTCTGCTAGGCAATACAAACTAAATAAAAGCATGCTAGAATCATCATACTCAGCATTTAAGATGCAAAGCTTGCTAGAAACAAGTCAAATATCATACAAAACAGTTAAGTGTGCTAGAAAAACTTGAACTTGTTAAGGCTTGCTGGAAAACTTATTCACACATAATCAGATATCAAGCTTGCTCAGAAGAGTGAAATTTCAGATAAAATAGTAAACTCTACCCGAAAAGTATAAGAACTTCAAAGTATGCTCGAAATGGATAAACTTAGACAAAAACATCTAAGTATTCATGCTCATCCACTGGCTCCCCCTTTCCATCAGCTACCATCTTTTCTTTTAAATCCATAGGAGTTGAAGCTATCTTAAGATCATTACAATTGAATTTGTCTAGTATGTCCTGTACATACTTAGATTGGTAGATGAAAATCCCATCAGCCTTCTGCTTAACTTGCAATCCAAGGAAGAATTCATTTCTTCCATTGAGCTCATACTTTAATTGGAATTTATTACCTCTTCAAAATACATACACATATGTTCATTGGTTGACCCAAAAATAATGTCAACCACATAGACTTGCAACAAGAGTAAACCTCTTCCTTTATTTTTGTAAAAGAGGGTCTTGTCTATAGCTCTCCTTTGGAAACCACTTTCAAGTAGGTGATTTGACAGTTCATCATACCAAGCTCTAGGAGCCTGATGAAGTCCATACAAGGTTTTGTTTAGCTTATACACCATGTTAGGATAAACAGGGTCTTCAAAACCTGGTCGTTGAGAAACATACACCTCCTCTTCTATCTTCCCATTTAGGAATGCAGTTTTGATACAAGTTGGAATACCCTTATATTATTTGAGGCAGCATAAGCTTAAAAAATTCTTATTGCTTCAAGTCTTGAGACTGGTGCAAAGACTTCCTCATAGTCAATACTTTTTTCTTGTAGGCATCTCAAAGCTACAAGTCTAGCTTTGTTCTTAATCACAATTCCCCTTTCATCCCTTTTGTTTCTGAAAACCAATTTGGTTCTAATTTCATATTTGTTTCTTGCCCTATATACTAGTTTCCAAACATGTAGATCTCTGAATTGAGCCAACTCCTCTTGCATTGCTTCTACCCAACTGTTTTCCGTTAGAGCTTGAAAAATATTCTTTGGTTCTATTTGGGATAGAAAGCAGGAGTATAAACAAATGTTTGCAGATTCAGAATGGCTTGTTGTAACTCTTTCATATATATTTTCAATGATATGTTCAGAAGGATGATTCTTTTAAACATAAGTGGTTTGAACTATCATATCTGTAGACACAGTAGTGTCAAGATTTGATTCATTGAGATCTGGTTCCTCAATGACCAAATCAATTGTTGCATTATCAACTTCAGGTGCTTCCTGATTGTTCTGTCCTGAAGTAGATGCACCATTGTCAAATAAATCTTGAAACCTTTCTCTTGTGGTAGTTTCTTCACCAGTTTGGTTGCTTGGATCTTCCTCATTTTGAACTTGATTATCGTGCACTTCTTGATTGTCTTGATTATTATCTACTTGATCTTGTTCTAGACTTTGATTGTTCTCTTGATCATTGTCTTGGACTTGCTCGACATTTGCACTTAAGGGATCCTTTGTGAATGTATATTCACTTTCTTTACTTGCAACCTTTTTCCACAACTTTTCCAAATCCATTTTCTTCTGATTTGACTCTTCAATCACACTGGTTCTGTAAAATGATTCATCAAAATCTTCAGGATAGATCTTGAAAGACTTGATCAGTTTCTCTAAGTCAAACATCCATGCTGCACCATCAACTGTATTGAATTGATTTTCATTAAAGACTACATCAGATGATTCAATCACACTGATCTTTCACAAATACTCTGTAGGCCTTTGAATGTGTAGACTAGCCAACAAAGAAACAGTCTTAAAATTTTTCTTGAAACTTGCTTAGGTAATCCTTGGTGTTCAAAAGAGAACATTTACATCCAAAAGGCTTGAGAAACTTGATGTAGGGCTTTCTATTAGAGAGGATTTCATAGGAAGTCTTGTTGTGAGTTTTGTTAAGAAGTACCATGTTCTGAACATAGCAAGCTATGTTTATAGCTTATGCCCAAAAAGTAACAGGTAGATAAGCATCAACTAGCATGGTTCTTGCGGCTTCAATGAGTGTTCTGTTTCTCCTCTCTACAACACCATTCTGTTCAGGAGTTCTAGGAGTCGAGAATTGTTGAAGTATTCCTTTGTTTTTGCAAAATTCTTCAATAACTCCATGTTTGAACTCAGTACCATTGTCACTTTTCATCACTTTAACCCTTCTATCCAGTTGATTCTCAACCCTTGTTACACAATTCATGATTAACTCAGCAGCCTCATCTTTTGTACTTAGGAAATAAACTCAAGTATATCTTGAGAAATCATCCATGATCACTAGACAATATCTTTTCTTCCCAATGCTTGGTACACTCACAGGACCAAAGAGATCCATGTGAAGCATTTCAAGCATTTGATCAGGTGAGTTGATGAGTTTAGTCTTGTGAGAAGACTTGTTACCTTTTAACATGAGATACAGTTTTCATCCAACTTGAACTCTCTAGTAGGTAACCAATGACATGCTCAACCTTGACTAGTTTGTTCATATTCTTGAGATTGACATGACACAACTTTCTATGCCACAATTTTGACTCATTTTCAGTGGCTTTAGAAACAAAACATGTACCGCCCCTTGAAACAACATCCTTCATTTTAAGTTCATATAAATTGCCATTCCTTGGGTTCTTTGGTAGTTGTTGAAGTTGGGATTTTGATTATGAGGTGGAATAACACATTCAGGTCTTAATATGAAACAATGTGGGTCATCAAAACCCACTTTATAATCCTTATCACACATCTGTGATATGCTCAAAAGGTTATACTGTACACCTTCCACATATAAGACATTGTCAAATCTGACTTTTCCATTTGTCAAGATCCCTTTTCCAACTACCTTTCTACCATTTTCATCACTGCCAAATGCCACTAGACCGTCAAACTTCTCTTCATAGTTAACAAGTGACCTTTTGTCACAAGCCATGTGCCTAGAACATCCACTATCCATATACCATACTTCATTCAGTGGAGTGGACTGTTCTTGAGAAGATGATGTTCCAGCCTCTTTCTCAATCTCTGCCAAAAAAGCAACATTAGCCTTTGTGATGTCATCTACATGATCACTCCAATCAAAATTTCCTTCATGTTGTGAAGCAACAGCTACATTCCCTTGATTTCTTGGTTGATTTTGATTGGTTCGGTTGGGGTTATTTGGAGCAGTTTGAGGGTATTGGTTTCTTTGGTAGTTTTGATTATGAGGCACAACTTGTTGATTATTCATTTGGGGATGTTAATAGTTGTTGAAGTTGGGATTGTTGTTGTAGTTGTTGTTTCTTGGCTGATTCTATTGATACTGCAGCTGATTTCTAGGTTGTTGGTTATGGACCTGATTCATCTGAAAATTTCTAGGCTGGTTTCATTCTATTGCAAAGTGTCCAGGCTTTTGTCAATTGTAACAGATTGCCTAGGACTTATCAAAGCCAATTCTCTCATTTGGATCAGAGACTAGAGATCTACCAGTCATGTTGAACAACCTCTTACTTCTGAGTGCAAGCATTGCAGCTTGCCACTTCAAATCCATATCCTCAAGGTCATCAGCATCTATTTGTTCCAAATCATCTTGTATGACACTTGTGTGGATTAAGTTTTTGGCCACAAATGCATTGTAGGACTCAGTGAACATAGAGAATAATGCTTGAGTTTCATTCCATTGACCATTGTTTCCACCAGAGTAGGGTGCATGTCCACTTGCTATTGAGGCAGAGTCATCGTCATCTATAAGTTGGACATTGAACCTTGACTGGTTTCCTTGGTGACTTGAGCTACCACCAACAAATGCTTTAGGTGTATCAACACCATGTTCGGTTGGTTCCTCTATGATGGGAATCTATTGTTGATTTTTGGTAGACAAGTTTCCCATAGGTGCAATAAGAGCATTGACACCTGGAAACGTGGCTTCTTTTATTTTATCATTTCATTCTCAATCATCTCTATCTCAGCAACCTGAAGGAAGCAAATTACATAATCCAACTTCAATTGATCAAAGCTAGGCTTTTGAAGGATGAACTTGCAGGCGGTGTACCACTCTTTCGGTATTGAATTGAGCAACTTGGTGTTCAAGTCAAAATCGGTCATCACATAGTCAGTTGTTCTTAGGTAATTCACTATAGCCAGAAATCTATCAAGGATTGTCTTCAATCTTTCTCCATCCTTATATTTAAATCTCTCAAGCTGTTTCTTGAGCCTTTGTTTCTTTAAGTTCTTTTGCTCAGTGTTCCACTCGAACATTTCAAGGATTGCATCATACATAGCCTTCGCTGTAGTGTGATGTGCAACCTTGGTCAAGATCTCCCAAGACAGTCCTAGCTTAATCATATCTAAGGCCCTGTCGTCCACTTTTCTCATCCTATCTCGCACAATAGTAGTAGAACTTGCACCATCAGCTGCTTGTGGACCATTCCTGATTGAGTTCCACATTTCTACATCGTTCTAGCACACAGCAGCTTCGAATAAAACCTTCCATTTGGTGAAATTCTCCGGTCCATACAGTCTAGGAATCTTATTCATAGAAACTTCTTGCTCTTCAAAACCAGACATTTTGGTATTTTGAAAAGCAGAAACAGTGAATCAGTGAAATCAAAGTGTAACACCCCGTAACCGCCGCAGAAACGTAAACGGGATGCCACAGACACCTCTGATATCAACCACATTGTTTATAAAGAAAACTGAATACATTAATATACTTCAAATTACATTATCTCATATTTCATTACCGTCTAGGTGATACACACATCATACAATATGAAACATAATTCTATTTAATCTAACGTATCATAACATCCTGCACGCAAATATTACACACATCAAACACTTAACACGTAAGCAATCACTTCATCTTAATTGTACCTGAAAAGCATGTGAGAAAACGGGTCAACTACGAATAGTTGGTGAGTTTCACAATTCGAGTAAACCATGATAAATCATTATCAAAATATAATATTATCGATGTAATTATGCTGAGCCCACAAGTGAAACCTCTGACTATCCACACACAACCCCGTGGCATACTCCGCCCACGGACCTGCCCCAAACCGCTATGCCTAACATTACATAGCAAAATATATAGAACAACAAAATAGACATGTGCAACTGGCTGGGAAACATCAGCAAATCCATGCCGGACCAGTTGGGTTTGTCAGACCAATAGTACTATCCACACTCTACCGGCTTTCAGTTAATCACTCGTGTTCCGGGGCCTTAGAATGTTAGCAACTCAGACAATTACCATCTTAGTACATTTCCGTATGATTCCCGTACAATAAAATATATATAAATACACGCAAATCCATGCGTTCAGTATTTACTTAAACATTTCAGTAGTAACATGCTTCCGCCCCGAGAAAATATTTAAAAACAATTCAGAAAAAGGGGCTCTGAAACTCACCTTAGCACATGCAAGCAGGTAACAACAATCATTATCAGTTAACACGTCCAATCTGTAATATGATCCCTACGATCGTTATTATACAATTATAGTTTATATAATCTCTAACCGTGCTAACCGGTACATCTGGGGACACTGTTAACCCAGTACTGTAAACGTTCCGGGGGCAATGTTAACCCATAAACACTTCTCCGGACTCAGATTGTGATATCGTTTAGAGTTCACTAGTCAGAATTTCTATTAGTTCATTTTCCTCGTTTTGCGTGCCTAGCACGGTTATCCGTTTTTACGTTTAAAAAATTGAGTTTGGTCACACACGACCCGAAAATAGTCGTTGACTGATAATTTAACTAAAGTTGTGAAGTTAGAGCTCGGTTTAGATGCCCCGATTGGCCGCGGGACCCGTTTCCGTCTTTAGTGCACCGGAAACTGTTTTATCGGATAAAATTACCCAAATCATCCGAATTATTTTCGGATGATTTATTTTTACTTGTTTAACATAGTTATATGAAAATAGTTCATTTTTAGGGTTTATATACACCAGTCAGCTCGTTTAGGCGAACTTTACCGGTTTACGCGTTTTAAACTTTAAAAGTTTGTTTTTGCACAAATAATTATCCGTTTTGCCTCGGATCTTGAAATTTTGCACAAATCACTTTTTGACAGTGGGGGATTTTATAAAAATATTTCCAGAAATAACTTTTATATTTAAAATTTATTTATCTATTTTTAAACACCATTTAATAACTAAATATGTCGTAAATACCAAACTACCTTAGAAAAATCCCAAATTTTTCCTGGATGACCCCTGCCATCCCCATAGTCCCCTGTAATATTTCCAGAACCAAAATCTCTTTTTACATGCCATTTTCACTAAAACCGAGCTAGAAAACCCTAGAACTCGTTTAACCGAAAAGCTTACTTAGACTTCTCCAACGGACCTAAACTTTTGTGTGTGACTTTTACATGTTATAAAAAGCTTATCTGGAATTTTCAAGAATTTTTCATGATATTTAACTATTTTTCACCATTTTTGGACAAAACCGAGCATTAAATTCACCAAATATTCATCCTTTATCCAAAAATTACCAAAATTTCACAGAACTCATATTTTCATGTATTTAACACCTCTGTATAATTTCATGACCTAACTCTAAACCGTTCACAATCTGTCCAAAAAATCCATAACCGAACATAAACCGAATATACCTTTTGTTTTCCGCCACTACAAGCTACACACTCGTCTTTCCGCCTTATCTACCACTAAATACAGAACCTTATGAGTTTAGTATTTGGTTTGCTAGAAATTTCAGTTTAGACCCGAGGTCCGCTGCCTTCACGCGTCCTAGTTTATTGGGATGTGTTTACATATGAGTAAAGATCTTGAGCTAGTTCCACCACCTAAGACCACTTGTATCCTGTAGATGTTTGAAATTGAAGATTTGATGGGCTAATCGGTTGTGTGAGCTACGGTTTAGAAAGGGCATGAGGAAGTGGGTTTGGGGTTTTATACGGGTTGAGAGAGAGACGAGAGAGAGAGAGCCGAGAATTTGAGAGGGAGGTGGTAGAGGCGGCGGTTAGGTGGGGTGAGCTGCAGTGGGAGCCGGAGAGGGTATTTTGTGGTGGTATAATAGCTGCTGTCGGATAACAAGGGGAGGTGGCCAGGTGCCTTCGGTGGTCGGTTACAACCTAAAGAGAGAAAGAGTGTCTGGATTTTGTGGTGTAAAACTTTTGCATCTAAAAGTTTATTAAATAGAAAGGCTCATGCACTGTCTACAAAATACAATTCAAGGAAAGATTGGATGTGAGTGTTGGTTGAGTGCATGATAAGGAAAATCAAATAACGTATGGATGTGGGTGTCTTCATTCAAGATCAAGGGACAAGTGTATGGGTGGTTTGGTGAAATGAGATTTTGGGATGATGGTGAATAGTGCATGCATCTTTGACTCCCACATAATGTTGATGATGGTGGCTGTTACCATACAGTAGGTTTCTTGAATTTAAATATGTATAAAGTGTGTTTGCTTGTAAATTTGTTAAAAGAAAATATATTTGGATTTGTTCAGCCGATGGAGTGGGAAAATAGTGTGATGGTGACATGATGAAGATTGTGTTGAGATGTAAATCTTTGTTTTTAACTGTTGGTTATATTGTGTGTATCATACATGGATGAGTGTATAGATGTTAATGTTACAAGTTGGTGATGGTAAGTCCCACACCTTATAATTATGAACTTAATTTCACAAGGATATGCAATGCCATCAAGCATTCCATGTCATATTGTTATTACTATACAACAGTTTATTATGTTATATTTATTTGTCAACATGCATAAATAATAAACAAACCTGGTTATGTTATTACCCTGTTCCCATCCATTTTGGAAACGGAATTGTCATCATTCAACATACAAATATGTTTTTACTTTTGAAGTCACATAAACTTTGTGCACAATATTACACACTCATATATACATTAGAATATATATATAAATATAAATATATATATATATATATATATTTGCACACGATGTTCACTTACAAGGCATAGCTCTTTTAGCATAACACATATAGTCTAACACATAAATATTTTTAAATCCTGTATACGTATACGTGAATGCATGTCTTTTAACAATCTATTTCTTTTGTTTATACTTTTTTTGATATCACCAACGTTTGTATTTGTCAGATAAAATCCGAAAGTCCGAGTAGTTTAATTAAAACTAAATTACTTACATGCAATGTATTGTGCATATGTGGCCTATGCTAGACTCGTTGTGATTAAACTTAGCAATATATAATCACGCGGGAATTAACGTTAAGAAATCATGATTAGTGTTTGTACGGAAAACGACTTAATTTACGGAGTGTCACATTCTCCCATGTTATTAGAATTTCGTCCCGAAATTCAGTTGAGGTTAAGTCCTTTAAATGAGTTATGAGGATGAACTTGGAAGGAATGGGTCATTGGGTTGGGGTGGAGAGATTTATTTTCCTATAAAGAATGAATTGCGCAAACTTTTATGATCGAATATGTGCTGCAAACTCGACCCATCTTCGTTGCCTCATATTCAGTTCTTTCTGATCGAATATGTGCTGCAAACTTTTATGATCGGTGAAGATGGTGCACTTCGTACCGTAGAGATAATGTCTCCAGATTTTAAGTGTGAAGATAACCGCTCCCAGTTCTAAGTCGTGAGTAGTGTAATTTTCTCGTGTACTTTTAACTGTCGGGAAGCATAGGCTATAATCTTATTATTCTGCATCAACACGCATCCTAACCCTCTACGCGATGCGTCACAATACGCGACAAAACCATCGTCTCCATCGGGGAGACTTAAAATCGGCGCTTGGCACAATTTTTGCTTTAACGTTTGAAACGCCGTTTTCTGCTCTTCTCCCCATTCATACTCTCGATCCTTTTGAGTCAGGAAAGTTAAAGGTTGGGCGATGCTGGAAAAGTTCTCTATAAATTGACGATAATATCCAGCTAAGCCTAAGAATTGGCGGATTTCCTTTGGCGATTTAGGCGCTTGCCAATTCTTAATTGCTTCAACCTTACTCGGATCCACGTGTATTCCATGATGGTTTACAACGTGACCGAGGAATTGCACTTCTTGTAACCAGAAGTTACACTTGGAGAATTTTGCATACAACTTCTCCTGATTCAGAAGCTCTAAAATTATTCTTAAGTGTCGCTCGTGCTCTTCTTTACTTTTCGAGTAGATCAAAATATCGTCAATAAACACGATAACGAATTTGTTGAGGTAGGGTTTATAGACTCGATTCATGAGGTCCATGAACACTGCCGGCGCATTTGTTAGCCCGAACGACATAAATAAGAATTCATAATGGCCGCAACGAGTCCGAAAAGCTGTTGTTGCAACGTCCTCCTCTTGGATTTTTCATTTGGTGATAACTATATCTAAGATCAATTTTCTAAAAATAAATCGCCCCTTGCAGTTGGTTAAACAGATCATTTACTTCGAAGAAGTGAATACCTATTCTTGATCGTCACTTTATTCAATTCTCCCTAATCAATACATATCCTAACACTTCCGTCCTTCATTTCCCAAATAACACTGGTGCACCCCATGGTGACCCACTAGGTCGTATAAAACCTTATCCAATAATTCTTGCAATTGATTGGATAATTCTTGCATCTCGGACGGTGCAAGTCGGTAGGGTGCTTTAGCAACAGGGCCAGCTTGAGGTATTAAATCGATTCTGAATTCGACCTGTCGGGTTGGCGGTAATCCAGGAAGTTCTTCTGGGAAAACTTGTGGAAATTCGCGTACCACCGGGATATCTTCTATATGTTTTCTTTTAAATCGTACACTTTTCTCTGTATCTAATCGCTTCATCGTCCGAAAGAGAGCTTCTAATCATCTTCTTTTCATATTTGATTTCAGCTTCATGTTGATTTAGCCAATCCATGTTAACTATTACGTCAAAACTTTTTAACTTTACTGGTCGTAGGTTAATAAGGAAAGGTTAATCGTTCAGAATAATAGAACAATTCCGAACAATTTAGTTAACCATCAGGGATTTACCGTTAGCGATTCTACAGTATAGGGTTCTATAGTTTCACTAATCGGTAACTTTCCAAATGGTAGGAGGTTAACAGAAACTAACTTCTATCGGCGACCGTAAAAATATCACTGAAGCCTATTGATTTAAAACTACAACATACTTTATACCACCTTTGGATCATGACGTGCTTTATTCGAATTACTCACAAAAGCACGGCTCCTTGCTTGATCAGAGGTTGATGCTTGTCATTAGGTTCGTCTTCCAACGACACCTTGGTTCAACTTTGGGCAATTTCTCTTGAAACGTTCTGTACTGCCACATTCATAGCAAGTACAACTGTTTGGCATAATTTGATTTCTTTGGATGGATTGTTATTGAAGTTGTTGGGCTCAGAGTGGTTGTACATGAATGGGTTGGGGTTGCCGGTTCACATGGCTTCAATTGGTTCTACAATTGGGCATTACGTCCATCTTTACCACACCTGTGGCCTACTATCACTCGACATTCTTCTTCCTGCCGATAACCATATATTCCACATTTAGGGAAGGACCCTTCATGCGGTTCATGTTTTCACACCAGAACTAGTCTTAGTATAATTCTGGGTTGTAGGACATACCTACTTATTCAAAAGCCCATCTTGCCCTATACCTTTATCATTTCTCTTCTTTAACACTCGACGTCTCACCTAACGTCCTTCCAGTCCACTTCTCATAGAGTCAAATATATCAATGCTGGCTTGTGACACAACCCTTCCGAAGGTTGTATATTTTACAGGATTGACTATACTCCTTATCGATGGAGTTAGTCCCCGATATAGCGCTCACTTCGCTTAGTTTCAGGAGTAATTAGTCATGTTACCAGACATGACAATTCCTTCAAACGATTAGCGTGTTCTAAGTGATCAGCACACAACATTTCTATCTTCCATAGCTCAGTTTCCAATCTCTGAACTTAATTACTCGATAAAAGTGCTCTAGCCCAAAAATTTTAAATTCCGACCATAACATCTGAGTAATAATTTTCTAACTATAATTTTGTATCATCGTGTTCCATCACGATACAACATAATCTACCAACATATCTGTAGCGTATTTCACTACACAATGTTCTAGACTCTTGCCAATATCCTAAACCATTTCGATCCTTTCTATCCACTCGCTAATCTATTCCTCCCTTTACCATCAGTAAACTATTAATAATTTCCTTAACACAACCAACAAACATAGCCATCATACCGGATCTAATTCATTACGACTACTATTCATGTTTAGTTTATAACTAATACTTGTAGTCATAATAGTATTCGGTGGGACATTATCACTCTTAGTAATAACACTAAGAATTGAAATATTCATATTCATGTGATTGCTCGATCTATAATTCTGCGATCACATTTGCATCAACACTAGCAGTGATCTGTGATACGACATTCGGTATCATCATCTGCTATCTTTGAGCAATCAACTAAATCATATCAATCTCCATCATTGGAGTTACTCTTTTTATGTCATTCTGCCGTACCCATCCCGTACGCAGTAATCAATACTAATCTCACCGTATAACTCGTAACCAGCTCAATCATAACAGCAGGTACACATACACACCAAATATTATCATACATATTACACATACCAGTATCTAGTATATATGTCCCACAAATATAATAACATATGGACTTAACCTGACGTCGGTTAACGTTTAAATATGTTTCATAACCCTTGTCACCAACTGACATATCGATCTTTCTCAACAAAGATTATTGTTTAATACGCTTGATTTCAATATCCTTCTGCATATCAGCATAACCGATACATGCTCACCGTGAGCACCAAACGATTACGTACCACGGAGTTATAATATCCGTGTCTATTTGTATATCCGGCATACTCGGTATACCACCTACGAACGAACAACCAACTATGCTATAATGATTCCAACACCTCTTTGTGTATGGGTAATCATTCTATTCGAGTATACATGGGTATAGGCATCTAACGGATGTAAGGATAACATAGGGAGTTGCAAGGTTCAAGGTAATCGCGCAACCCATGTTGCCTTCAAATATTATCAATTATTATTATGGAAAACTCTATCACTTGCTCAGTCAATGTCCTCAGGCGTTCTAGGTTCGCTAAAATCGGTAATTCTCGATCTGGAGGTGGTATGTCTCATATGTTTGAGAGTGAGAAATACACATATATATTTCTATATATTATTTTTATCTGCTCATTTATTATCAAATTTATTATTATTATTATTTTATTTTATTTTATTTATTTATTTATTTATTATTTTTTTACCTTAATGGAATAAGAACGGGTTCAGGTACAGGTCCGTCCGTACATGAGGGTCGGCGGTTCGGGTGAACATAGGGGGTTATTAAGATATACGGTACCGGTGTTGGTAGGGTAAAGGATTTATCAATTTTGGTTGGGAGTGACGGTTACTAGATATTTCTGGTTAATGTCAAACGGGAGATCTAACTTGGTACTATCATAGCTATGACCCGATAAGTAAGACTTATCATCAACCGATGCTCTAGAAATTTCAGCATCCTCAGTACTTTTATTATTTCATCCCCCGGTTCCTTATCCGTGTCCTATTTCTCAATACATGTACCCACAAGATATGTACATACATATATATACACATTAGCACGCATAAATAATATTATATACTTTACATATATGTTGCCATTTTTACCTATTAATGTTTCCCGTGACTTCCCCTGAATTCCCCAGTGCGGACAAGTCTGTTATTATGTTCCGGACCATAATAACTCACTTATCCATCCAAGTTCATCCAGATCTCGTCACTATAAATTATTAGTTGATATTCAGATCCTATAATACTTGAGCTACTGGTTATATTTTAGGTATCTTTTAAAGACATCCTAATTCTTTATAACCAATGGCTCTGATACCAACTTCTGTAACACCCCGTAACCGCAGCAGAAACATAAACGGGATGCCACAGACACCTCTGATATCAACCACATTGTTTATAAAGAAAACTGAATACATTAATATACTTCAAATTACATTATCTCATATTTCATTACCGTCTAGGTGATACACACATCATACAATACGAAACATAATTCTATTTAATCTAACGTATCATAACATCCTGCACGCAAATCTTACACACATCAAACACTTAGCACGTAAGAAATCACTTCATCTTAATTGTACCTGAAAAAGCATGTGAGAAAACGGGTCAACTACGAATAGTTGGTGAGTTTCACAATTCGAGTAAACCATGATAAATCATTATCAAAATATAATATTATCGATGTAATTATGCTGAGCCCACAAGTGAAACCTCTGACTATCCACACACAACCCCGTGGCATACTCCGCCCACGGACCTGCCCCAAACCGTTATGCCTAACATTACATAGCAAAATATATAGAACAACAAAATAGACATGTGCAACTGGCTGGGAAACATCAGCAAATCCATGCCGGACCAGTTGGGTTTGTCAGACCAATAGTACTATCCACACTCTACCGGCTTTCAGTTAATCACTCGTGTTTCGGGGCCTTAGAATGTTAGCAACTCAGACAATTACCCTCTTAGTACATTTCTGTATGATTCCCGTACAATAAAATATATATAAATACACGCAAATCCATGCGTTCAGTATGTACTTAAACATTTCAGTAGTAACATGCTTCCGCCCCGAGAAAATATTTAAAAACAATTCAGAAAAAGGGGCTCGTGAAACTCACCTTAGCACATGCAAGCAGGTAACAACAATCATTATCAGTTAACACGTCCAATCTGTAATATGATCCCTACGATCGTTATTATACAATTATAGTTTATATAATCTCTAACCGTGTTAACCGGTACATCTGGGGACACTGTTAACCCAGTACTGTAACCGTTCCGGGGGCAATGTTAACCCAGAAACACTTCTTCGGACTCAGATTGTGATATCGTTTAGAGTTCACTAGTCAGAATTTCTATTAGTTCATTTTCCCCGTTTTGCGTGCCTAGCATGGTTATCCATTTTTACGTTTCAAAAATTGAGTTTGGTCACACACGACCCGAAAATAGTCATTGACTGATAATTTAACTAAAGTTGTGAAGTTAGAGCTCGGTTTAGACGCCCCGATTGGCCGCGGGACCCGTTTCCGTCTTTAGTGCACCGGAAACTGTTTTATCGGATCAAATTACCCAAATCATCCGAATTATTTTCGGATGATTTATTTTTATTTGTTTAACTCAGTTATATGAAAATAGTTCATTTTTAGGGTTTTTATACACCAGTCAGCTTGTTTAGGCGAACTTTACCGGTTTACGCGTTTTAAACTTTAAAAGTTTGTTTTTGCACAAATAAATATCCGTTTTGCCTCGGATCTTGAAATTTTACACAAATCACTTTTTGACAGTGGGGGATTTTATAAAAATATTTCCAGAATTAATTTTTATATTTAAAATTTATTTATCTATTTTTAAACACCATTTAAACACTAAATATGTCGTAAATACCAAACGACCTTAGAAAAATCCCAAATTTTTCCTGGATGACCCCTGCCATCCCCATAGTCCCCTGTAATTTTTCCAGAACCAAAATCTCTTTTTACATACCATTTTCACTAAAACCGAGCTAGAAAACCCTAGAACCCGTTTAACCGAAAAGCTTACTTAGACTTCTCCAACGGACCTAAAATTTTGTGTGTGACTTCTACATGTTATAAAAAGCTTATCTGGAATTTTCCAGAATTTTTCATGATATTTAACTATTTTTCACCATTTTTTGCCAAAACCGAGCATTAAATTCACCAAATATTCATCCTTTATCCAAAAATTACCAAAATTTCACAGAACTCATATTTTCATGTATTTAACACCTCTGTAAAATTTCATGACCTAACTCTAAACCGTTCACAATCTGTCCAAAAATCCATAACCGAACATAAACCGAATATACCTTTTGTTTTCCGCCACTACAAGCTACACACTCGTCTTTCCGCCTTATCTACCACTAAATACATAACCTTATGAGTTTAGTATTTGGTTTGCTAGAAATTTCAGTTTAGACCCGAGGTCCGCTGCCTTCACGCGTCCTAGTGTATTGGGATGTGTTTACATATGAGTAAAGATCTTGAGCAAGTTCCACCACCTAAGACCACTTGTATCCTGTAGATGTTTGAAATTTAAGATTTGATGGGCTAATCGGTTGTGTGAGCTACGGTTTAGAGAGGGCATGAGGAAGTGGGTTTGCGGTTTTATACGGGTTGAGAGAGAGACAGAGAGAGAGAGAGAGCCGAGAATTTGAGAGGGAGGTGGTAGAGGCGGCGGTTAGGTGGGGTGAGCTGCAGTGGGAGCCGGAGAGGGTATTTTGTGGTGGTATAATAGCTGCTGTCGGATAACAAGGGGAGGTGGCCAGGTGCCTTCGGTGGTCGGTTACAACCTAAAGAGAGAAAGAGTGTCTGGATTTTGTGGTGTAAAACTTTTGCATCTAAAAGTTTATTAAATAGAAAGGCTCATGCACTGTCTACAAAATACAATTCAAGGAAAGATTGGATGTGAGTGTTGGTTGAGGGCATGATAAGGAAAATCAAATAACGTATGGATGTGGGTGTCTTCATTCAAGATCAAGGGACAAGAGTATGGGTGGTTTGGTGAAAATGAGATTTTGTGATGATGGTGAATAGTGCATGCATCTTTGACTCCCACATAATGTTGATGATGGTGGCTGTTACCATACAGTAGGTTTCTTGAATTTAAATATGTATAAAGTGTGTTTGCTTGTAAATTTTTTAAAATAAAATATATTTGGATTTGTTCAGCCGATGGAGTGGGAAAATAGTGTGATGGTGACATGATGAAGATTGTGTTGAGATGTAAATCTTTGTTTTTAACTGTTGGTTATATTGTGTGTATCATACATGGATGAATGTATAGATGTTTATGTTACAAGTTGGTGATGGTAAGTCCCACACCTTATAATTATGAACTTAATTTCACAAGGATATGCAATGCCATCAAGCATTCCATGTCATATTGTTATTACTATACAACAGTTTATTATGTTATAATTATTTGTCAACATGCATAAATAATAAACAAACCTGGTCATGTTATTTCCCTGTTCCCATCCATTTTGGAAACGGAATTGTCATCATTCAACATACAAATATGTTTTTACTTTTGAACTCACATAAACTTTGTGCACAATATTACACACTCATATATACATTAGAATATATATATATATATATATATATATATTTGCACACGATGTTCACTTACAAGGCATAGCTCTTTTAGCATAACACATATAGTCTAACACATAAATATTTTTAAATCCTGTATACGAATACGTGAATGCATGTCTTTTAACAATCTATTTCTTTTGTTTATACTTTTTCTGATATCACCAACGTTTGTATTTGTCAGATAAAATCCGAAAGTCCGAGTAGTTTAATTAAAACTAAATTACTTACATGCAATGTATTGTGCATATGTGGCCTATGCTAGACTCGTTGTGATTAAACTTAGCAATATATAATCACGCGGGAATTAACGTTAAGAAATCATGATTAGTGTTTGTACGGAAAACGACTTAATTTACTGAGTGTCACATTCTCCCCATGTTATTAGAATTTCGTCCCGAAATTCAGTTGAGGTTAAGTCCTTTAAACAAGTTATGAGGATGAACTTGGAAGGAATGGGTCATTGGGTTGGGGTGGAGAGATTTATTTTCCTATAAAGAATGAATTGCGCAAACTTTTATGATCGAATATGTGCTGCAAACTCGACCCATCTTCGTTGCCTCATATTCAGTTCTTTCTGATCGAATATGTGCTGCAAACTTTTATGATCGGTGAAGATGGTGCACTTCGTACCGTAGAGATAATGTCTCCAGATTTTAAGTGTAAAGATAACCGCTCCCAGTTCTAAGTCATGAGTAGTGTAATTTTCTCGTGTACTTTTAACTGTCGGGAAGCATAGGCTATAATCTTATTATTCTGCATCAACACGCATCCTAACCCTCTACGCGATGCGTCACAATACGCGACAAAACCATCGTCTCCATCGGGGAGACTTAAAATCGGCGCTTGGCACAATTTTTGCTTTAACGTTTGAAACGCCGTTTTCTGCTCTTCTCCCCATTCATACTCTCGATCCTTTTGAGTCAGGAAAGTTAAAGGTTGGGCGATGCTGGAAAAGTTCTCTATAAATCGACGATAATATCCAGCTAAGCCTAAGAATTGGCGGATTTCCTTTGGCGATTTAGGCGCTTGCCAATTCTTAATTGCTTCAACCTTACTCGGATCTACGTGTATTCCTTGATGGTTTACAACGTGACCGAGGAATTGCACTTCTTGTAACCAAAAGTTACACTTGGAGAATTTTGCATACAACTTCTCCTGATTCAGAAGCTCTAAAATTATTCTTAAGTGTCGCTCGTGCTCTTCTTTACTTTTCGAGTAGATCAAAATATCGTCAATAAACACGATGACGAATTTGTCGAGGTAGAGTTTATAGACTCGATTCATGAGGTCAATGAACACTGCCGGCGCATTTGTTAGCCCGAACGGCATAAATAAGAATTCATAATGGCCGCAACGAGTCCGAAAAGCTGTTGTTGCAACGTCCTCCTCTTGGATTTTTCATTTGGTGATAACTATATCTAAGATCAATTTTCTAAAAATAAATCGCCCCTTGCAGTTGGTTAAACAGATCATTTACTTCGAAGAAGTGAATACCTATTCTTGATCGTCACTTTATTCAATTCTCCCTAATCAATACATATCCTAACACTTCCGTCCTTCATTTCCCAAATAACACTGGTGCACCCCATGGTGACCCACTAGGTCGTATAAAACCTTATCCAATAATTCTTGCAATTGATTGGATAATTCTTGCATCTCGGACGGTGCAAGTCGGTAGGGTGCTTTAGCAACAGGGCCAGCTTGAGGTATTAAATCGATTCTGAATTCGACCTGTCGGGTTGGCGGTAATCCAGGAAGTTCTTCTGGGAAAACTTGTGGAAATTCGCGTACCACCGGGATATCTTCTATATGTTTTCTTTTAAATCGTACACTTTTCTCTGTATCTAATCGCTTCATCGTCCGAAAGAGAGCTTCTAATCATCTTCTTTTCATATTTGATTTCAGCTTCATGTTGAGTTAGCCAATCCATGTTAACTATTACGTCAAAACTTCTTAACTTTACTGGTCGTAGGTTAATAAGGAAAGGTTAATCGTTCAGAATAATAGGAGAATTCCGAACAATTTAGTTAACCATCAGGGATTTACCGTTAGCGATTCTACAGTATAGGGTTCTATAGTTTCACTAATCGGTAACTTTCCAAATGGTAGGAGGTTAACAGGAACTAACTTCTATCGGCGACCGTAAAAATATCACTGAAGCCTATTGATTTAAAACTACAACATACTTTATACCACCTTTGGATCATGACGTGCTTTATTCGAATTACTCACAAAAGCACGGCTCCTTGCTTGATCAGAGGTTGATGCTTGTCATGAGGTTCGTCTTCCAACGACACCTTGGTTCAACTTTGGGCAATTTCTCTTGAAACGTTCTGTACTGCCACATTCATAGCAAGTACAACTGTTTGGCATAATTTGATTTCTTTGGATGGATTGTTATTGAAGTTGTTGGGTTCAGAGTGGTTGTACACGAATGGGTTGGGGTTTCCGGTTCACATGGCTTCAATTGGTTCTACAATTGGGCATTACGTCCAGCTTTACCACACCTGTGGCCTACTATCACTCGACATTCTTCTTCCTACTATCATTAGACCCAGACGCGAGTGGTGTCGATGATTTCCGCGAGATCATCACATTCCTGCTTCTCTCGCGGATATTCCACGCTGTCACAACAACTCTGCCGATTTCCTTGCCCAACATTGAGGATTTCTGGCAGACGGTGGAATACGATTGCCGCGTTGAGCCCCCGGTTATGCGAGCAACCGTCAACAATCAAGAAGTTCAGTTCTCTTCTGAACAAATCCGGGCGGCTTTACGTTTCGGGAATGAGACCAGGGATGACCCGACGGACTTTGTGGCTCCTTTTCGAGATGGAGCGTTTTTACGAATGGGCTAATCGGGCCCTTTGGGCGATACACAACGAAGGAAGGGTTTCCTACTCGATCAGTCGCGCTTCCTCATGCACGTAATGATTGTCTGCATGTCAGGGAGGAAGGCGGGTACTGACGGAATGGGTGCGACCATGCAGTCGGCGATGACTGCTCTGACTTATAATAAGCGCTATAGCTTTAGTCAAATGTTCTTCTATGAAATTGATCGTCAGAGAAGGGCAATGGCACGTGAGAGATTCCTCATGTATCCAAGATTTCTTCAAATGATCTTGAATCATGTGGCTCCCACGTTGCCTCAACGTTGCCCTATCAGATACGTGGAAAGTGTGAGCAAACGTATCTTCGCTCAGTGCAGGACATCGAGCGCGAGGAGCAAGCCTGAACTGCGTCCTAGGCATACTCCACTGTTTGGGTATTTAATCAACTCGGAGTATGTTCCTGCTAATGGGGACAAGTTCAGAGACCCTCGACCACAACAGGCAGGAGCACCTCAAGCTATACCTGCTGCGCCTGTTGTGTCAGCTGAAGAAGAAGTAGACCTTGACGCTGCTTTTGGCGGCCAAGGATTCTTTGACATGGATAGTATGCATCCAGCAGAAGAGATTCAGGTCTCGGCTGCAAGAGTTTCAACTGT
The DNA here is from genome assembly GCF_021521415.1 of Bidens hawaiensis. Taxonomy (NCBI): domain Eukaryota; kingdom Viridiplantae; phylum Streptophyta; class Magnoliopsida; order Asterales; family Asteraceae; genus Bidens; species Bidens hawaiensis. Next base: position 23,994 of record NW_027498039.1, read on the forward strand.
GGAAGTGACTAGGGCAGCTACAACGGTGGCTGACTCTGATCTTGATGATGTAATGGATGAGGCGAGAAGGATGTTGGTGACACAAGAAAGAACGGTTGGGAAAAGGAAGAGAACTGCTGATGATGATATTGAGGCAGACTATGAAGAAGAAGTTCAGCAGTTGATTCGCAGATCTAGAAGAGAACGGGCAGGTATGGGTTCAGGAGCTGGAGAGACTTCAAGGATAGTACGTTTTGCTCCACCAGCCTTGTCCGGTATGACTCTTATTCCTTCTTCACTTCCATTTACAAGTTCAAGCGCCACGGATGTACCCGTGGTGGCTACAACATCATCTGTTGGCCTCCCATCTATCACACTCCAGCTGACGACTCCAGATATTGTATCGTTGCCGCCTCCAACGCTTACTCCGTCGGAGGTTGTTTCACAGGTTATTGAGTCGACAGTGGTTCACACTGCAGGGTTGTCGGTCACGATACCACCTGCGGTTACGTCCACAACTACTTCTGATGTCCCGGTTACATTTGAAATCCCACCTCAGTTCGCTCAAGATTTATCACATATGAGGTTCGATTTCGATGCAACCTTATCAGACTCGGAAAGAATAGCGGCACTTGAACGGGTCGTGGCTGAGCAGTCAAGGATAAATCTTATCCAGACCCAGGCTATTCAACGCCTAGTAGCAGAAAATCAACTACAGTCGTCCCTCCTGGTTGAACATGGAAAGATTATAGATGCTATGAAGGAGTTCTTGGCATCTCAGGGGGAGACGAGCTGTAAAGGCGACGAGCTCAGGACAAAGAAGAAGAATGACAGAGACGATGATCCCAATGCATCGAAAGGTGCAGGTGGTGAGTTGCCAAGAACTACTCAAGCTCTTGGGACTTCCACAGCTCAGGGGGAGTCTGCAGGTGAAGCTGGCAGTTCTGGTGGTGATGAGGTGGTGTTGGTAGATGACGAGGAGATGGGAGATGATGTAATTGATGCCTTGAAGGAATTAGATGATGATATGTTAGATGATGAGTTTATGTGTGAAGATGATGTTCTACCAGTCGAAGAGATTGAAAAGATTGGTGCTGAAATAGTGATTGAAGATGGTGTTGAAAAAGGTGAAATAGTTGAGGAGAATGTTGAACACGAGATCCCTGAAGTTGAAAAGTCAGATGTATGTCATGATACAGTAGGTGATGATACAGAATGGGAGGAGCAGCCTAGATGGAAGGAAGGCTATGCTCATTGGTTTATCAAAACGAAGAAGCCAGTGGTACCTACAATGTTCAAGAAAAGTTATAATATTAAAGGGTACGCTGAGTCAAAGAAAGGCATTATCTGTTGGTTATATGATGAACAATTAAAGTTGTTTGTGGTGAAACGTTTTGATGGTATTCAGTATTTTAAAAGGATGTTGAGATCTCTCAATACATTGCCTGAATGTGAGGTGAAGGATTTGGCTAGATTGGGTTTGATTAATAGAAGCGACGACAACATGGCGAGAGTTATTGGGAAGATCGTGTGGAAAGAAAGTATTAAAGAAAAGAAGTTTGAGTTATTAAAGCCACAGAAGGGAAAGCTAGTGGAAGATAAGGAAAGAGGAATGAGAGCAGATGGCAAGCCATGGATGGTGATGAAGTACAAACCGATCCGATGCATTAAGGAGGTTCCATTGAAGATTATGCCTCAAGATGTGTTGAAGAATCTTAAATGGTGGTATGTTGATTGCCAGACTACTGAAGCCGTGATGGAAGACGAAGACGAACAAGAAGTGCTAAGAGTGTATGATCCGATGCATCTTGTTAATTTATCGAAAGCTGATCTGCGGGTGTTAAATGAAAAGAAGATTTTTTATATTCCTGCTTGGAAAGACGAAGCGATGAAATATCAGCGAGTAGTCACGGTATGCGTGAGAGAAGGAGTACATGCATGAAGACCAAGAGATTGAAGATTACAAGACACGTGCTTAAAGATCAAGACATGAAGCTACTGCCAAGGGGGAGTCTGTTGGTGCATAATGTCAGTAGTTCATAGTCGTGTGTCTGTGATCGAGTCTGTAATGATTAATTATGTTTTATATGTCTTAAGCGAAGTTACTGACAAGTTCGCTGTTTAGGCGAACTTGTTAGTCAAGCGAAGTTATGGACAACTTCGCCTGAACATGCCAGGCGAAGTTGTCGTGTATTTATATTCCTAGGTTACGGTGTGTTTAAGGTTAATCGTTTTGTTGATCGAGTTGTTTATCGAGTTGTTCAGTGAGTCGAGAGACGTGTATTCAGTGATTGTATCACGTGTTCGGTTATAATATAACGTGTGTTCGTTTATACATATCGTGTGTTTGTTTGATTCGTGTTCTACACTCGTAACGACCTACGCAGGGATTCCGCACCTGTGTAGATTGAGATATCCCGTGCAGATCCGTCCAGGGAACCTACAACATTTAGGGAAGGACCCTTCATGCGGTTCATGTTTTCACACCAGAACTAGTCTTAGTATAATTCTGGGTTGTAGGACATACCTACTTATTCAAAAGCCCATCTTGCCCTATACCTTTATCATTTCTCTTCTTTAACACTCGACGTCTCACCTAACGTCCTTCCAGTCCGCTTCCCATAGAGTCAAATATATCAATGCTGGCTTGTGACACAACCCTTCCGAAGGTTGCTAATTTGGGTAAGAAAACTATTTGTTAACGGCGGAATCAGAAACAAGCAGAGTTTTTGCTTAAGGATTAATAAATGTATCAGACCCAAACAATCACTCAAAAGATTTCCATTTATATAAATGATTCATACAAATGTTAATCGATTAGTGTTTCTTGTTTGGAAAGTTTATTCGTACAATCCTATGACAGCCGTCACACTTAATCAGGAAATATTCCTTTAGGTCTGAAAAGTGTAATTTCTGTTGTCAAAAATCCATTGGAGGCGTGCCCTAAAATATTCTATTTATAGGCCTGCCACCTTCTGACAGCTGTCATACACTCTATAAACCCAAATGATTGGTACATAATCAAATTACATATTCAAAACTATATTAAGTGTAAAAACAGGTCTTCCGGTTAGAATTTATGACATTTGTCTTCTCCGAGTAGGCTTTGTGCATTTTTTCATTTACGAGTAGACCTGGTAACCTTGAAGTGTGCTGTGAATAGTTCTCCGGGTAGAATTAACTTTGAGAATTTTTCTAAGAAAATACTCACCTATCAGACCTCAATCTTCTTGACCATATCAAACTTTGCCTGATATGATCTAATGAGCAAACTTGTTCTTCAGAGGTCCTTTCAACTCTTTGCTAGAGAATAACTTATTAGCAAAGCAAGTTGTGTTGGTAACACTGTATCTTGCTTGGAGTTGAACCTTGCCCGATAAGTCCTTAAGATAATTCTTTATTAACTTTCATCAAGCATGCTCGGACCACTGTTTTATTAATGAATACCTTGCTAGATCTTCCAAATACTTGGCTTCAAAAGCTTGGTCAGCCAAGAGCTTACTAGGAAGCAAACCTTGCTTGGCAATGAAGAACAATCTTGCTAGACATAGTGAACCCTGCTCGAATATACACTAAAGATGATTTCAAGAAGATAACCCTGACCGATAGGCAAAATACCTTGCTAGGACAAGTGAAACCCTGCTCGGATGTCCAAGTGTGCTCGGTTCTGTAATTAGTGATTTTGAGGAGGTTGAGAAGATTCCAATCTTCCTTATACTTCCTCTAAGTCAAATCTTTGACTCAACATCATGATTACATTAATGATAATTTTTGTCGAGTGTCTACACCAGTTCATCCACAATCTTATGGTCAAACAAAATCAAGCAACAAAATCATCATCAACATCTTAAAAAAGAAGCCAGGATCAAGAAAGGCAAATGGGCTGAAGAACTTACTTATGTTCTTTGGGTTGATAGAACAACACCCAAGAATGCAACAACTCAAACACCATTCTCGTTGGTATTTGGAGCAGTAGTTGTAATCCCTACGGGGATGGTAGTTCCCACCACCAGTTCAAACATCCTTAATTCTCAAGCAAACAGTGAAAGACTTTAGAAAAATCAGTATGGCTGCAAGCCAACATAGGATGGCTGGGTCATGTAACAAGAATATCAGTATCCGAAGGTTTTTAGAAGGAGATCTGGTCCCCAGGAAAGCCTTTCAAACTATGACTGATTAGGCAGATAGAAAGCTAGCACCCAAGAGGGAAGGGTCTTACTTTATCTAGTGTAAAGTCGGAAAAGGGGCATACGACTTACTTACAACAGAAGGTGATCGACTACCAAAATCCTGGAATGCCATCCACCTTAAAAAGTATTTTATGTAATCAGGATCCAGGATTTTTAAAGGTTCAAGGATCCTAAAGTTGGTAAAATCTTATCCTACTATTTATTCCTTTTAAAATTTTGTTACTTATTGTTAATAAAAGATAACGATATTCTTAACATTTACATTCACCAATTTTGAGCTTATGCTGAAAATGAAGATTTCAAGTGAGAATATAAAGGTTAAGTGGTTGGCCACCTCTGTCCCGTGTTCAAGGTATAAACTTATATGATTATACCTTCTAAGGTTTAAAGGTTTTCACCTTTCATATAAAAAGAGTTTTGACATTCTCACCTATAGCGCACGCTATCCGAAGTACAGTTCGGGTCAACGGGACCAATACATGCCTAGTGGCTGACAATTTAATTGCTGACGGCTATCTGGAGGATCCTTGAAAAAAATTGGTAGACGTACCACATAAAGAGTTCTAACATTTTCATGTTAGCCAAGGTTTCTTATAATTTTATGTTAGCTATGTGTTGGGGCAAGGAAATTTGTCGTTGTTGAAACGTTATCCTGGCATATGTTTTGGGTTAGTTATCCTTAGCATGTGTTCTAGATTCTGTTAGGATCAAGGATCCTCAGTACTTATAGCTTACTACTGATTGTTGAAATTGGTATATTAATATCATAGCAGGTACAACCGATAAAGACCAAGTCTAAACTATTATTCCGAAATCCAAGTAATTTAGAAACATTGTCAAAGCTCTAACAGCTATACGGAGGAGTCAAAGCTGTAACAGCTACATGGAGGAAATGGTGTGAAAATAGGACAGTTGTTATATTGTATTTAGTCAATATATTGAAGCTCTAAGCGGTTAGGTTATCACATAATGAACACACAATAGTATACTCACTTTTAACATGCACTTAGCATATTCTTGGGATCACTGCTGGAGCTTCCATCTTGTAACACTTGAATTTTCATTAATAAGATCGGTGATAGATGATTGTCATCACCCGGGGTTTTTATGCCGGCGATCACCTACTGATCAAGGGCTTTTCCTCATAACAAATCCTTGTGTTCATTCTGTTTGGTCAAAGATTTGACAAGAAAAGACAAAATGAAGATTGAAATCTTCTCAACCTCTCTGATATTGGCTAAGTATGAATACCGAGTATACTTAGGCCTTTAAGCAAGCTTGCACTTATCCTAGCAAGGTATTTTGCCTTCTGGGCAAGGTCATCTTCTTGAAGTCCTCTTAAGTGATAATCCGAGCAGGGTTCACTTTTTTTAGCAAGGTTGTTCTTCAAGTCAAGCATGGTTTGTTTTCGAGCAAACTCTTGGCTAAACCAAGCTAAATAAACCAAGTACTTTAGAAGATCTAGCAAGTTTGTTATTAATAAACAGTGGTCCCAACAAGCTTGAACTAAGTTGATAAAGAAATATTCCTATGACTTAATTATAGCAAGATTCAACTCGAAGGAAGCTACAGTATTACTAGCACATTTGAGTTTGTTCAATAAGTTATTTATTAACAAAGAGTTGAAGGGATTCATGAAGAACGAGTTTGCTCATAGGATCATATTGAGCAAAGTTTGCTAAGGTCAAGAGGAATGAAGTATGCTAGGTGAATATTTTCTACGGAAAATATTCAGAGTAAAGTCTACCCGTAGAACTGTTCCCCGACACTTTTTGGTTACCAGGTCTACTCGAAGAATACAAAAGTTGCAAAGCTTACCCGAAGACCTGTTTACACTTAGAATCTTTTTGTAATATGTTTCTATGATTATGTATCAATTATTAGGGTTTTTAGAAGGAAGGACAGTTATCAGGTGGCAGGCATATAAATAGAATAATTTAGGGCACGCCTCACACAGCTTTTCAGACAACTTTAAGCATACATGATTTATTCCTGAAAACGATTGTGACGGTTGTCCTTATAATCATACGGATAAAACATTCCTTACTAAAATCCTGGTTGATTTTCATTTGTGTTACTGATTCTATCAATGGAAACCTTTTGAGTTACAGTCTGTGTTTGTTACATTTATTGTCTATTAAGCAACATTTAAACCTTTTGAATAAAAAGTTGTTATCATCTCCGTCAAAAGAATGGTACACTGCAAGCAAGCTTATTAGGTAGAAATCATACTATGATACGCTTACTTGATGACGTAATTTTCTTCTTGCACGCAGCAAAGATTGAGATGATTGAGAATGAGATGATAAAAGAAGACAAACCTTGTTTTCAAGTATCAAATGCACTCATTGCTCCAATGGGAAACTTGTCTGTGAAGAACCAACAGCAAAATACAATTATTGAAGAACCAAGTGAACATTGTGGTGACACTCCAAGAGGCTTTGTTTCTGGAAGTTCAAGTAATCAAAGCGGACAGTCAAGGTTCAATGTTCAGCTGATTGATGATAACAACACAGCTTTAATGGCCAGTGGGCATACACCTTATGTTGGTGGTACTGTTGGGCAAGGAAATGAATATCAAGCCCTGTTTCTATGTTCACAGACTCATATAATGTTTTTTATTGCCAAGAACATGATCCATACAAGTTTTGTTCAAGATCATCATGAACAAATTGATGTTGATGATCTGGAGGACATGGATTTAATGTGGCAAGCTTCTATGTTAGCACTTAGAAGCAAAAGGTTGTTCAACAGGACTGGAAGGTCTCTTGTGTCAGGTCCAAATGAAAGAATAGGTTTTGGCAACTCTAAAGCAATATGCTATAAATGTCAACAACCTGGACACTTTGCAAGAGAATGCAATCAACCAAAATTCTTCCAGAACAATCAATATCAGAACCAACAACTAAGAAACCAATATCAATTTCATCAAGGGCAGCAAAGAAACTACAACAACAATTTCAACAACAACAACAACTTCAACAACAACTACATCACAACCAGCAAGTTGTTCCTCAAAATCAGAATTACCAAAAAAACAACAATCAGAACCTTCAACAAACACTTGCAAACAACAATAGAAATAATGTCAACAATCTACCTAGAAACCAAGGATATGTGGCAGTTGCTGCTCAACAAGAAGGTGGATTTGACTGGAGTGTTCATGCAAATGAAATAGAAAAATCCAATGTTGCATTTATGGATAAAATTGAGAATGAAGTTGGATATTCTTCAACTCAGGTACATTCAAACTCCACACTTGAATTACTTGAAAACATTGAATCATTGAATTTGAAGATAGGAAATCTTGAAAGTGAATGTTTCAAAAAGCAAAGCATTATAAATGTGTATGAAGCAAGTGATGTTACCTATGAAGGGAGAATCAAAATCTTGGAATAAGACTGCATGGACAGTTACAGAATACAGTCAAGGTACGTGACTGAAATTGAAGGATTGAAGAAAATGGTGATAGATGAGAAAGTGAAGTATACCAAACTCCAAGTTGAGAATGAATTTTTGAAGAATCTTGTGTCAACTGGAAGTATTTGTGGTATTCTGAACAAGATCAAAGAAGAAGACAAATATAAGGTTGTCCCTCCACCTTTTAACAACAACTACTAATTAAATGTTGACGAAGAGAAAAGAGAAGCATAACTTAATCAATTCAGAGACGTTTTCAAAGACAAAGAATAATTTCTTGAAAACTATGATTTGGTTTATGTGAATGAGAATGGAGATTTTGTTGTAAAAGAAAAGTTGAGAGATGAAAAGTCAGTAGGGTTCAAGTCTCAGAAGATGACTTTGATGAAACATGTTTAAATGTGGATGATTTGAGTGACTCAAGTGATCAATGTTCAAGTGATGATGATATCAAGAAAAAAGAAAGGGAAAACCAAGCTCAATTGACAAACTTTCATGGTTACCACCCCTCACACCAAAGATGAAGAAACATAATGAACAAATGAGAAGGGAACATGGGTCATTTGACATATGTGAAAAATCAAATGTGACTTATACTGTTGTGAAGCCACCAAGCAAAGAAGTTAAAGAAAATAAAGATCAATAACAAGAAGAAGAACAATGAAACTGTTATCAATGGTCAATTTATTCCAGTGTACCCTGTTTTCTCAAGTAAAGAATTATTTGACATTGGAGAAGTTGAAACCGTAGAATAGTATGAAAGAAGGCAGTCAAGATACAAAGAAAATCTGGATGATGAGTCAATGAAATTGGAAATAATAACATTTGTGAAAAGGAAAGTTGAGAGACCTTCAACAAACACTTGCAAACAACAATAGAAATAATGTCAACAATCTACCTAGAAACCAAGGATATGTGGCAGTTGCTGCTCAACAAGAAGGTGGATTTGACTGGAGTGTTCATGCAAATGAAATAGAAAAATCCAATGTTGCATTTATGGATAAAATTGAGAATGAAGTTGGATATTCTTCAACTCAGGTACATTCAAACTCCACACTTGAATTACTTGAAAACATTGAATCATTGAATTTGAAGATAGGAAATCTTGAAAGTGAATGTTTCAAAAAGCAAAGCATTATAAATGTGTATGAAGCAAGTGATGTTACCTATGAAGGGAGAATCAAAATCTTGGAATAAGACTGCATGGACAGTTACAGAATACAGTCAAGGTACGTGACTGAAATTGAAGGATTGAAGAAAATGGTGATAGATGAGAAAGTGAAGTATACCAAACTCCAAGTTGAGAATGAATTTTTGAAGAATCTTGTGTCAACTGGAAGTATTTGTGGTATTCTGAACAAGATCAAAGAAGAAGACAAATATAAGGTTGTCCCTCCACCTTTTAACAACAACTACTAATTAAAGGTTGACGAAGAGAAAAGAGAAGCATAACTTAATAAATTCAGAGACGTTTTCAAAGACAAAGAATAATTTCTTGAAAACTATGATTTGGTTTATGTGAATGAGAATGGAGATTTTGTTGTAAAAGAAAAGTTGAGAGATGAAAAGTCAGTAGGGTTCAAGTCTCAGAAGATGACTTTGATGAAACATGTTTAAATGTGGATGATTTGAGTGACTCAAGTGATCAATGTTCAAGTGATGATGATATCAAGAACAAAAGAAAGGGAAAACCAAGCTCAATTGACAAACTTTCATGGTTACCACCCCTCACACCAAAGATGAAGAAACATAATGAACAAATGAGAAGGGAACATGGGTCATTTGACATATGTGAAAAATCAAATGTGACTTATAATGTTGTGAAGCCACCAAGCAAAGAAGTTAAAGAAAATAAAGATCAATAACAAGAAGAAGAACAATGAAACTGTTATCAATGGTCAATTTATTCCAGTGTACCCTGTTTTCTCAAGTAAAGAATTATTTGACATTGGAGAAGTTGAAACCGTAGAATAGTATGAAAGAAGGCAGTCAAGATACAAAGAAAATCTGGATGATGAGTCAATGAAATTGGAAATAATAACATTTGTGAAAAGGAAAGTTGAGAGACCTTCAACAAACACTTGCAAACAACAATAGAAATAATGTCAACAATCTACCTAGAAACCAAGGATATGTGGCAGTTGCTGCTCAACAAGAAGGTGGATTTGACTGGAGTGTTCATGCAAATGAAATAGAAAAATCCAATGTTGCATTTATGGATAAAATTGAGAATGAAGTTGGATATTCTTCAACTCAGGTACATTCAAACTCCACACTTGAATTACTTGAAAACATTGAATTATTGAATTTGAAGATAGGAAATCTTGAAAGTGAATGTTTCAAAAAGCAAAGCATTATAAATGTGTATGAAGCAAGTGATGTTACCTATGAAGGGAGAATCAAAATCTTGGAATAAGACTGCATGGACAGTTACAGAATACAGTCAAGGTACGTGACTGAAATTGAAGGATTGAAGAAAATGGTGATAGATGAGAAAGTGAAGTATACCAAACTCCAAGTTGAGAATGAATTTTTGAAGAATCTTGTGTCAGCTGGAAGTATTTGTGGTATTCTGAACAAGATCAAAGAAGAAGACAAATATAAGGTTGTCCCTCCACCTTTTAACAACAACTACTAATTAAAGGTTGACGAAGAGAAAAGAGAAGCATAACTTAATCAATTCAGAGACGTTTTCAAAGACAAAGAATAATTTCTTGAAAACTATGATTTGGTTTATGTGAATGAGAATGGAGATTTTGTTGTAAAAGAAAAGTTGAGAGATGAAAAGTCAGTAGGGTTCAAGTCTCAGAAGATGACTTTGATGAAACATGTTTAAATGTGGATGATTTGAGTGACTCAAGTGATCAATGTTCAAGTGATGATGATATCAAGAACAAAAGAAAGGGAAAACCAAGCTCAATTGACAAACTTTCATGGTTACCACCCCTCACACCAAAGATGAAGAAACATAATGAACAAATGAGAAGGGAACATGGGTCATTTGACATATGTGAAAAATCAAATGTGACTTATAATGTTGTGAAGCCACCAAGCAAAGAAGTTAAAGAAAATAAAGATCAATAACAAGAAGAAGAACAATGAAACTGTTATCAATGGTCAATTTATTCCAGTGTACCCTGTTTTCTCAAGTAAAGAATTATTTGACATTGGAGAAGTTGAAACCGTAGAATAGTATGAAAGAAGGCAGTCAAGATACAAAGAAAATCTGGATGATGAGTCAATGAAATTGGAAATAATAACATTTGTGAAAAGGAAAGTTGAGAGACCTTCAACAAACACTTGCAAACAACAATAGAAATAATGTCAACAATCTACCTAGAAACCAAGGATATGTGGCAGTTGCTACTCAACAAGAAGGTGGATTTGACTGGAGTGTTCATGCAAATGAAATAGAAAAATCCAATGTTGCATTTATGGATAAAATTGAGAATGAAGTTGGATATTCTTCAACTCAGGTACATTCAAACTCCACACTTGAATTACTTGAAAACATTGAATCATTGAATTTGAAGATAGGAAATCTTGAAAGTGAATGTTTCAAAAAGCAAATCATTATAAATGTGTATGAAGCAAGTGATGTTACCTATGAAGGGAGAATCAAAATCTTGGAATAAGACTGCATGGACAGTTACAGAATACAGTCAAGGTACGTGACTGAAATTGAAGGATTGAAGAAAATGGTGATAGATGAGAAAGTGAAGTATACCAAACTCCAAGTTGAGAATGAATTTTTGAAGAATCTTGTGTCAGCTGGAAGTATTTGTGGTATTCTGAACAAGATCAAAGAAGAAGACAAATATAAGGTTGTCCCTCCACCTTTTAACAACAACTACTAATTAAAGGTTGACGAAGAGAAAAGAGAAGCATAACTTAATCAATTCAGAGACGTTTTCAAAGACAAAGAATAATTTCTTGAAAACTATGATTTGGTTTATGTGAATGAGAATGGAGATTTTGTTGTAAAAGAAAAGTTGAGAGATGAAAAGTCAGTAGGGTTCAAGTCTCAGAAGATGACTTTGATGAAACATGTTTAAATGTGGATGATTTGAGTGACTCAAGTGATCAATGTTCAAGTGATGATGATATCAAGAACAAAAGAAAGGGAAAACCAAGCTCAATTGACAAACTTTCATGGTTACCACCCCTCACACCAAAGATGAAGAAACATAATGAACAAATGAGAAGGGAACATGGGTCATTTGACATATGTGAAAAATCAAATGTGACTTATAATGTTGTGAAGCCACCAAGCAAAGAAGTTAAAGAAAATAAAGATCAATAACAAGAAGAAGAACAATGAAACTGTTATCAATGGTCAATTTATTCCAGTGTACCCTGTTTTCTCAAGTAAAGAATTATTTGACATTGGAGAAGTTGAAACCGTAGAATAGTATGAAAGAAGGCAGTCAAGATACAAAGAAAATCTGGATGATGAGTCAATGAAATTGGAAATAATAACATTTGTGAAAAGGAAAGTTGAGAGACCTTCAACAAACACTTGCAAACAACAATAGAAATAATGTCAACAATCTACCTAGAAACCAAGGATATGTGGCAGTTGCTGCTCAACAAGAAGGTGGATTTGACTGGAGTGTTCATGCAAATGAAATAGAAAAATCCAATGTTGCATTTATGGATAAAATTGAGAATGAAGTTGGATATTCTTCAACTCAGGTACATTCAAACTCCACACTTGAATTACTTGAAAACATTGAATCATTGAATTTGAAGATAGGAAATCTTGAAAGTGAATGTTTCAAAAAGCAAATCATTATAAATGTGTATGAAGCAAGTGATGTTACCTATGAAGGGAGAATCAAAATCTTGGAATAAGACTGCATGGACAGTTACAGAATACAGTCAAGGTACGTGACTGAAATTGAAGGATTGAAGAAAATGGTGATAGATGAGAAAGTGAAGTATACCAAACTCCAAGTTGAGAATGAATTTTTGAAGAATCTTGTGTCAGCTGGAAGTATTTGTGGTATTCTGAACAAGATCAAAGAAGAAGACAAATATAAGGTTGTCCCTCCACCTTTTAACAACAACTACTAATTAAAGGTTGACGAAGAGAAAAGAGAAGCATAACTTAATCAATTCAGAGACGTTTTCAAAGACAAAGAATAATTTCTTGAAAACTATGATTTGGTTTATGTGAATGAGAATGGAGATTTTGTTGTAAAAGAAAAGTTGAGAGATGAAAAGTCAGTAGGGTTCAAGTCTCAGAAGATGACTTTGATGAAACATGTTTAAATGTGGATGATTTGAGTGACTCAAGTGATCAATGTTCAAGTGATGATGATATCAAGAACAAAAGAAAGGGAAAACCAAGCTCAATTGACAAACTTTCATGGTTACCACCCCTCACACCAAAGATGAAGAAACATAATGAACAAATGAGAAGGGAACATGGGTCATTTGACATATGTGAAAAATCAAATGTGACTTATAATGTTGTGAAGCCACCAAGCAAAGAAGTTAAAGAAAATAAAGATCAATAACAAGAAGAAGAACAATGAAACTGTTATCAATGGTCAATTTATTCCAGTGTACCCTGTTTTCTCAAGTAAAGAATTATTTGACATTGGAGAAGTTGAAACCGTAGAATAGTATGAAAGAAGGCAGTCAAGATACAAAGAAAATCTGGATGATGAGTCAATGAAATTGGAAATAATAACATTTGTGAAAAGGAAAGTTGAGAGACCTTCAACAAACACTTGCAAACAACAATAGAAATAATGTCAACAATCTACCTAGAAACCAAGGATATGTGGCAGTTGCTGCTCAACAAGAAGGTGGATTTGACTGGAGTGTTCATGCAAATGAAATAGAAAAATCCAATGTTGCATTTATGGATAAAATTGAGAATGAAGTTGGATATTCTTCAACTCAGGTACATTCAAACTCCACACTTGAATTACTTGAAAACATTGAATCATTGAATTTGAAGATAGGAAATCTTGAAAGTGAATGTTTCAAAAAGCAAATCATTATAAATGTGTATGAAGCAAGTGATGTTACCTATGAAGGGAGAATCAAAATCTTGGAATAAGACTGCATGGACAGTTACAGAATACAGTCAAGGTACGTGACTGAAATTGAAGGATTGAAGAAAATGGTGATAGATGAGAAAGTGAAGTATACCAAACTCCAAGTTGAGAATGAATTTTTGAAGAATCTTGTGTCAGCTGGAAGTATTTGTGGTATTCTGAACAAGATCAAAGAAGAAGACAAATATAAGGTTGTCCCTCCACCTTTTAACAACAACTACTAATTAAAGGTTGACGAAGAGAAAAGAGAAGCATAACTTAATCAATTCAGAGACGTTTTCAAAGACAAAGAATAATTTCTTGAAAACTATGATTTGGTTTATGTGAATGAGAATGGAGATTTTGTTGTAAAAGAAAAGTTGAGAGATGAAAAGTCAGTAGGGTTCAAGTCTCAGAAGATGACTTTGATGAAACATGTTTAAATGTGGATGATTTGAGTGACTCAAGTGATCAATGTTCAAGTGATGATGATATCAAGAACAAAAGAAAGGGAAAACCAAGCTCAATTGACAAACTTTCATGGTTACCACCCCTCACACCAAAGATGAAGAAACATAATGAACAAATGAGAAGGGAACATGGGTCATTTGACATATGTGAAAAATCAAATGTGACTTATAATGTTGTGAAGCCACCAAGCAAAGAAGTTAAAGAAAATAAAGATCAATAACAAGAAGAAGAACAATGAAACTGTTATCAATGGTCAATTTATTCCAGTGTACCCTGTTTTCTCAAGTAAAGAATTATTTGACATTGGAGAAGTTGAAACCGTAGAATAGTATGAAAGAAGGCAGTCAAGATACAAAGAAAATCTGGATGATGAGTCAATGAAATTGGAAATAATAACATTTGTGAAAAGGAAAGTTGAGAGACCTTCAACAAACACTTGCAAACAACAATAGAAATAATGTCAACAATCTACCTAGAAACCAAGGATATGTGGCAGTTGCTGCTCAACAAGAAGGTGGATTTGACTGGAGTGTTCATGCAAATGAAATAGAAAAATCCAATGTTGCATTTATGGATAAAATTGAGAATGAAGTTGGATATTCTTCAACTCAGGTACATTCAAACTCCACACTTGAATTACTTGAAAACATTGAATTATTGAATTTGAAGATAGGAAATCTTGAAAGTGAATGTTTCAAAAAGCAAAGCATTATAAATGTGTATGAAGCAAGTGATGTTACCTATGAAGGGAGAATCAAAATCTTGGAATAAGACTGCATGGACAGTTACAGAATACAGTCAAGGTACGTGACTGAAATTGAAGGATTGAAGAAAATGGTGATAGATGAGAAAGTGAAGTATACCAAACTCCAAGTTGAGAATGAATTTTTGAAGAATCTTGTGTCAGCTGGAAGTATTTGTGGTATTCTGAACAAGATCAAAGAAGAAGACAAATATAAGGTTGTCCCTCCACCTTTTAACAACAACTACTAATTAAAGGTTGACGAAGAGAAAAGAGAAGCATAACTTAATCAATTCAGAGACGTTTTCAAAGACAAAGAATAATTTCTTGAAAACTATGATTTGGTTTATGTGAATGAGAATGGAGATTTTGTTGTAAAAGAAAAGTTGAGAGATGAAAAGTCAGTAGGGTTCAAGTCTCAGAAGATGACTTTGATGAAACATGTTTAAATGTGGATGATTTGAGTGACTCAAGTGATCAATGTTCAAGTGATGATGATATCAAGAACAAAAGAAAGGGAAAACCAAGCTCAATTGACAAACTTTCATGGTTACCACCCCTCACACCAAAGATGAAGAAACATAATGAACAAATGAGAAGGGAACATGGGTCATTTGACATATGTGAAAAATCAAATGTGACTTATAATGTTGTGAAGCCACCAAGCAAAGAAGTTAAAGAAAATAAAGATCAATAACAAGAAGAAGAACAATGAAACTGTTATCAATGGTCAATTTATTCCAGTGTACCCTGTTTTCTCAAGTAAAGAATTATTTGACATTGGAGAAGTTGAAACCGTAGAATAGTATGAAAGAAGGCAGTCAAGATACAAAGAAAATCTGGATGATGAGTCAATGAAATTGGAAATAATAACATTTGTGAAAAGGAAAGTTGAGAGACCTTCAACAAACACTTGCAAACAACAATAGAAATAATGTCAACAATCTACCTAGAAACCAAGGATATGTGGCAGTTGCTACTCAACAAGAAGGTGGATTTGACTGGAGTGTTCATGCAAATGAAATAGAAAAATCCAATGTTGCATTTATGGATAAAATTGAGAATGAAGTTGGATATTCTTCAACTCAGGTACATTCAAACTCCACACTTGAATTACTTGAAAACATTGAATCATTGAATTTGAAGATAGGAAATCTTGAAAGTGAATGTTTCAAAAAGCAAATCATTATAAATGTGTATGAAGCAAGTGATGTTACCTATGAAGGGAGAATCAAAATCTTGGAATAAGACTGCATGGACAGTTACAGAATACAGTCAAGGTACGTGACTGAAATTGAAGGATTGAAGAAAATGGTGATAGATGAGAAAGTGAAGTATACCAAACTCCAAGTTGAGAATGAATTTTTGAAGAATCTTGTGTCAGCTGGAAGTATTTGTGGTATTCTGAACAAGATCAAAGAAGAAGACAAATATAAGGTTGTCCCTCCACCTTTTAACAACAACTACTAATTAAAGGTTGACGAAGAGAAAAGAGAAGCATAACTTAATCAATTCAGAGACGTTTTCAAAGACAAAGAATAATTTCTTGAAAACTATGATTTGGTTTATGTGAATGAGAATGGAGATTTTGTTGTAAAAGAAAAGTTGAGAGATGAAAAGTCAGTAGGGTTCAAGTCTCAGAAGATGACTTTGATGAAACATGTTTAAATGTGGATGATTTGAGTGACTCAAGTGATCAATGTTCAAGTGATGATGATATCAAGAACAAAAGAAAGGGAAAACCAAGCTCAATTGACAAACTTTCATGGTTACCACCCCTCACACCAAAGATGAAGAAACATAATGAACAAATGAGAAGGGAACATGGGTCATTTGACATATGTGAAAAATCAAATGTGACTTATAATGTTGTGAAGCCACCAAGCAAAGAAGTTAAAGAAAATAAAGATCAATAACAAGAAGAAGAACAATGAAACTGTTATCAATGGTCAATTTATTCCAGTGTACCCTGTTTTCTCAAGTAAAGAATTATTTGACATTGGAGAAGTTGAAACCGTAGAATAGTATGAAAGAAGGCAGTCAAGATACAAAGAAAATCTGGATGATGAGTCAATGAAATTGGAAATAATAACATTTGTGAAAAGGAAAGTTGAGAGACCTTCAACAAACACTTGCAAACAACAATAGAAATAATGTCAACAATCTACCTAGAAACCAAGGATATGTGGCAGTTGCTGCTCAACAAGAAGGTGGATTTGACTGGAGTGTTCATGCAAATGAAATAGAAAAATCCAATGTTGCATTTATGGATAAAATTGAGAATGAAGTTGGATATTCTTCAACTCAGGTACATTCAAACTCCACACTTGAATTACTTGAAAACATTGAATTATTGAATTTGAAGATAGGAAATCTTGAAAGTGAATGTTTCAAAAAGCAAAGCATTATAAATGTGTATGAAGCAAGTGATGTTACCTATGAAGGGAGAATCAAAATCTTGGAATAAGACTGCATGGACAGTTACAGAATACAGTCAAGGTACGTGACTGAAATTGAAGGATTGAAGAAAATGGTGATAGATGAGAAAGTGAAGTATACCAAACTCCAAGTTGAGAATGAATTTTTGAAGAATCTTGTGTCAGCTGGAAGTATTTGTGGTATTCTGAACAAGATCAAAGAAGAAGACAAATATAAGGTTGTCCCTCCACCTTTTAACAACAACTACTAATTAAAGGTTGACGAAGAGAAAAGAGAAGCATAACTTAATCAATTCAGAGACGTTTTCAAAGACAAAGAATAATTTCTTGAAAACTATGATTTGGTTTATGTGAATGAGAATGGAGATTTTGTTGTAAAAGAAAAGTTGAGAGATGAAAAGTCAGTAGGGTTCAAGTCTCAGAAGATGACTTTGATGAAACATGTTTAAATGTGGATGATTTGAGTGACTCAAGTGATCAATGTTCAAGTGATGATGATATCAAGAACAAAAGAAAGGGAAAACCAAGCTCAATTGACAAACTTTCATGGTTACCACCCCTCACACCAAAGATGAAGAAACATAATGAACAAATGAGAAGGGAACATGGGTCATTTGACATATGTGAAAAATCAAATGTGACTTATAATGTTGTGAAGCCACCAAGCAAAGAAGTTAAAGAAAATAAAGATCAATAACAAGAAGAAGAACAATGAAACTGTTATCAATGGTCAATTTATTCCAGTGTACCCTGTTTTCTCAAGTAAAGAATTATTTGACATTGGAGAAGTTGAAACCGTAGAATAGTATGAAAGAAGGCAGTCAAGATACAAAGAAAATCTGGATGATGAGTCAATGAAATTGGAAATAATAACATTTGTGAAAAGGAAAGTTGAGAGGAAGGACATCAAAATTGAAGAATTTGTCCCATTCTCAATTGAATTTAATGGTCTCATAACTCATAAAACTATTGGCATTGAACCCCCAAGACCAAGTGAAAGATCTTGGAAAAGGAAGTCAAGTGAAAGTTTCAAAGGAAAGGTTTGGTGTAAGAATTGTGATGAATATGGCCATCACACTGATTCTTGTCATGAAAGGTTTACATTCAAACCAATTAACGTCCCAAATGAAAGAAAGTTTGGACAAGACTTTGGTTTCTACAAAATGAAGTATGATGAGTATATGGGGAAAGGAAAGAAGTGTGGATAAGTGGTGAATAAAGGTGATAATGTTGTGTCAAGATTTGACCTAAAATGATCATAAAGAAGATTGGAATCTTCTCAACCTCCATGGAAATCACTAAGTATGGAACCGGGCACACCTAAGACATCCGAGCAGGGTTTTACTTAGTCGGGCATGATATTTTGCCTATCGGGCAGGGTTACCTTCTTGAAGTCTTCTTTAGTGATAACCCGAGAAGGGTTCACTACATCTAGAAAAGTTGTTATTACCGAGCAAGGTTTGATTAATAATGTGGAATCTGGGCAAGCTTGTTGAAAGTTATCAAAGTACTTACTTTCCAAGCAAGGTTCAACTCAAAGAAAGCTACAGTGTACCGACAACACTATGATTGCTTAATAAGTTATCTAACAAATGAGTTGGAGGGATTCTTGAAGAACATTATGGTAGTAGCATCTTGTCGGGCAAAGTCTGATAAAGTCAAGAAGATTGAAGTCTACCCAGTAAGTAGTTTCCTTTGTAAAATACTCTTTAAGTGAAATCTACCCGGAGAACTGTACCCGAGCACACTTCAAGGTTACCAAGTCTAAAGGAAGGCAGAGCACAAAGTCTACTCGGAAACGTTTACTGCTACAAGGCCTACCCGGAAGACTTGTTTTACAATTAGTATAGTTTTGAATATGTAATTTGAATATATTTTAATCATTAGGGTTTCTAAAAGGAATGACAGCTGTCAGGTGGTGGCAGGACTATAAATAGAATAATTTAGGGCACGCCTCCTGAGGAGACGGAATACAGACTTTTGCCTTTACACTTTTCAGATAAGATCGAATATTCCTTACTGAGTGTGACGGTTGTCCTAGGTTTTCATTGATTATACATTCCGACAAGAAACCTTAATAAATTATCATTTGAATGAATTGCTTTATATAAATGGAAATCTTTTGAGTTATTATTCGTGTCTGTTACCATTATTAACCTATTATCAACAAAACTTGTTTGTTTCTGATTCCGCCGTTAACAAACAAGAATCTTTCCTTATTTAGCAATCCGTCATTAACCTTCTTGTCGACACAATATGTGTGGGTTATGACATTCTTATTGATTATTGAGTGATTATTCGGGACCGACAAGTGGTATCAGAGCTTTTTGATTGCTGATTGGGAAGATTTCTTGCTGATTGATTATTGTTGTTTGAAGATCTGAAGAAGAACAATGACGTAAGTAAAGCACTGTTCCATTGAAGAGTGACGTCAGCTGCTCTGTTTCTTCTTTTCCATCCAGATCTACAAACATCCGGTGTTTTCTTTTTCTTATTTCAATTAAAGTTTACATCTTTATTATCATTTCTTGTTCCAATCGGACCAGAATCATCAGATTTGAGGATTTGATAGTCAAATCTGATTATTTTCAACTGAAAACTTGATTTTTACTCGGTTTCTGTTTTTCAAACCATCAAATGACAGGTCTTGAAGAACAAGAAGTGTCTACTAACAAAATACCTAGACTTTATGGGCAGGAAAACTTCACCAAATGGAAAGTTCTATTTGAAGCGGCTGTGTGCTACAATGATGTAGACATGTGGAGTTCTATCAGAAATGGTCCACAAGCAGCCACTGATGGTGCTGCTACTAGTGCTGTAAGGGATAGGTTGAGGAAAGTGGATGACAGGGCCTTAGCAATGATAAATCTAGGACTGTCTTGGGAAATACTTACCAAGGTTGCACATCATTCTACCGCAAAGGAAATGTATGATGCAATTCTTGAAATGTTTGAAGGAAACACTAAGCTCAAGAACAAAAAGAAGCAAAGGCTCAAGCAACAGCTTGAGTGGTTTAAGTACAAATATGGAGAAAGGTTGAAGTCCATTCTTGAGAGATTCTTGGCAATTGTGAATGACCTCCGAACAACTGATTATGTCATGACTGATTTTGATAAAATACAAAGCTGCTCAAGTCAATGCAAAGGTATGGTACACTGCCTGCAAATTCATCCTCCAAAAGCCTAATTTCAATGATTTAAAAGTGGGTGATGTAGTGTGCTTCCTTCAGGCTGCAGAAATTGAAATGATTGAAAATGAGATGATCAAAGAAGAAAAGCCCTGTTTCAATGTTTATAATGCATTGAATGCACCCATGGGAAACTTCTCTACCAAGAACCAACAGCAAATTCCTATCATTGAGGAACCAACAGAACATGGTGGTGACACACCTAGATCATTTGTTGGAGGTAGCTCAAGTCATGGAAATCAGACAAGGTTTAATGTCCAACTGGTTGAAGAGATTAGAACTGCCTCAATGGCAGGTGGACATGTTCCATACCATGGTGGAAACATTGGTCAAGCAAATGACACTCAAGCACTCTTCTCAATGTTGACTGAGTCATACAATGCATTTGTGGCTAAGAACCAAATTCATACAAGTGTCATCCAAGATGACTTGGAACAAATATATGCTGATGACCATGAGGATATGGATTTGAAATGGCAAGTTGCGATGCTAGCACTGAGAAGCAAGAGGCTATTCAATAGGACTGGTAGATCATTGGTCTTTGGGCCAAATGAAAGGATTGGATTTGACAAGTCAAAGGCTATTTGTTACAACTGCCAACAACCTGGACATTGTGCTAGGGAGTGTAATCAGCCCAGAAACTTTCAAGCTAATCAATTTCAAAATCAACAGCCAAGAAACCAAATGCAATATCAACAGAATTATCAGCAAAATCAAATTAGAAACAACAACTTCAACAACAACAACAAACCCAACTTCAACAACTTTAAACAGTCTCAAATGAATAATCAACAAGTTGTTCCTCAAAACCAAAACTACCAAAGAAACCAATTCCCTCAAGCTACTCAAAACAACCTCAAAAGACCCAATTACACTCAACCAAGAAATCAAGGAAATGTTGCTGTTGCTGCACAACAAGATAGTGATTTTGACTGGAGTAACCATGAAGATGATATCAAAGCTACAAATGTTGCATTCATGGCTAAGATTGAGAATGAGGCTGGAGGATCATCTTCTCAGGTACATTCATCAACTATCACTGACTTACATGAAACAATTATTGCTTTAAATATGAAAATAGGTAAGCTAGAGGGTGAGTGTTTCAAAAAACAAAGTATCATCAATGGGTATGAAGTAAGTGATGTTGTGAATGAATAAAAGATCAGAAGTTTGGAAGATGACTGTATGAGTAGTTATAGATCTCAATAGAGGTACACTACTAAAATTGATGGGTTGGAAAAGATGTTGATTGAAGAGAAGGTGAAGAAGACAAAGCTAGAAGTTGAAAATGATTTCATAAAAAATTTGGGTCTCCACAACATATGTGGAATTTTGAAACAAATTAGTGAGAAAGACAAGTATAAGGTTGTTCCACCTCCATTCAACAACAACTTTTTACCCAAAGTTGACAAAGAAAAGAGGGATGGTTACCTTCAACAGTTTAGAGAGGTGTTTCAAGACAAATAGGAGTTTGTTGATTTGTATAAGAAGGTTGAAGTGAATGAAGAGGGGGAGTATGTTGTGAAGGAAGAAGTGAAAGAAGATAAATCAATTGGAATTCAAGTATATGAAGATGATTATGATTCTGAAGATCTAAATGCTGATGATTTAAGTGATTTGAGTGATCAAATCACTGATGAAGAAATTAAAGCTGCTGAAAAAGGCAAAAGATACAAAAAACCAGATTCAATTGAAAAACTACCACAACTTCCACCAGTGACACCAAATATGAAGAAAATGAATGAAAGAATTAGAAAGGAACATGTGTCTTTTGACATATGTGAAAGATCTAAAGTCAGCTATAATGCAGTAAGACCTCTAAGCAAGGCTATGCTGCAAATAATCAAAGACAACAACAAGAAGAAAGTGGCTGAAACAGTTGTATGTGAAAACTTCATTCCAATTTACCCAATATTTTCAATTCATGAAGTATTTGACATTGGGAAGTCTAGATGAAGAGCAAAAGCAATCAAGGATGAATATGAGAAAAAACAATCAAGGCACAGAGGAAGCCAAGATGAAGAGCAAATGAATATGAAGAAAATTATCTTTGTCAAGGGAAAGATTAAAATAAATGATATCAAGATTAATGAATTTGTTCCTTTCTCAATTTACTTTGATTGTCTGAAGACTCAAAAAAACTCTCGGAGTTGATCCACCAAGACCAAGTGAAAGATTTAAGAAAGGACCTGACCATGAAAAATTCAAAGGAAAAGTGTGGTGCAAAAGATGTGATGAGTATGGTCATCACACTGACACATGCAATGATAGACTCAACTTTAAACATTTCCATGTTCCTAATGAGACAAAGTTTGGACAAAACTTTGTTCTCTATAAAATGAAATATGAAGAATACTTGGGAAAGGGGAAAGTAAGTGAAAAAATAAAGAAGAATGAGTCTGATCAGTCTGTTACAAAAGGGAAGAAAGCTGAAGAAAGATTGAGAAAACCAATTGCTAAGCAAAGTAGAATAAATCAATCACCTAAGAAGAAGAATTTCCAACCTTTGAGAATCATTCCCAACAATGACACAAAATCTGTTAAGTCTGATGATTCTCAAGGATCTCCAAACAGTCAAAAGAAGAGAAACAAAGATGTTTTTCCTAGAAAGAAACCTATTGAATTGACTGGGGGTGAGAAATTCATGTTGAAACATTGCTATGAACATCAAGGTTTCCTATGGAAACCTAAAGTTGAAAACAAAGAGGAGACAAGCATGGATGTGAGAGATTTTTCAACCATAAA
This sequence comes from Bidens hawaiensis, assembly GCF_021521415.1. Lineage (NCBI taxonomy): Eukaryota > Viridiplantae > Streptophyta > Magnoliopsida > Asterales > Asteraceae > Bidens > Bidens hawaiensis. The sequence continues at coordinate 47,216 of NW_027498039.1, forward strand.
AGACTATGTTATTCAAGAAAGTAACACTGAAGATTCTGAGTATGAGAGCACAACTCCATTTGTGAAAACTCCAAGAAAGTGTGGATATGAAACTGATGATTCAGATCACATAGAAATTACCCATGAAGACCCTGAACCCATAACACTCACTCCTAGTGCTGCCATTGAAATTGAATCTGATGATCTGCAAGTTGAAGTAGCTAGCACTTCATCATCAAACTAATAACTTTCTTTGTATTGTGCAGGAACAGTCCACTACACTTTGCCATGTTAATCTGAAGAATATGAATAAGCTAGTTAAGGGTGAGCATGTCATTGGCTTACCTACAAGAGAATTCAAATTGGATGACAACTGTGTCTCATTCCAGAAGGGAAAGCAGCACAAGTCTTCTCACGGGACTAAACTCATCAACTCAATTGATCAGGTACTTGAAATGCTTCACATGTATCTCTTTGGTCCTGTGAGTGTACCAAGCATTGGAAAGAAAAGATACTGTCTTGTGATCATTGATGATTATTCAAGATATACTTGGGTTTATTTCCTAAGTACCAAGGATGAGGCTGCTGAATTCATTATGAACTGTGTTAACAGAGTGGAGAATCAATTGAATAAAAGGGTTAAGGTGATGAAAAGTGATAATGGTACTGAGTTCAAGAATGGAGTGATTGAAGAATTTTGTAACAACAAAGGAATACTTTAACAATTCTCAGCTTTTCGAACTCCTGAACAAAATGGTGTTGCTGAGAGAAGAAATAGAAAACTTATTAAAGCAGCAAGAACCATGATTGCTGATGCTAATCTACCTGTCATAATTTGGGCAGAAGCAATTAACACAACATGCTATGTTTTGAACAGGGTATTGATAAACAAAAGTCACAACAAGACTCCATATGAAATATTCTATAAAAGATACCCTACATTAAGTTTTTCAAACATTTGGATGCAAATGTTCTCTATTGAACACAAAGGATTACTTGAACAAGTTTCAAGCTAATTCCCTAGTCTGTTTCTTTGTAGGCTATTCTACATACTCAAAGGCCTACAGAGAGTATGTGAAAGATCACTTGGTTGTAATTGAATCCTCAGATGTAGTTTTCAATGAAAACCAATTCAACACAGTTGATGGAGCAACATGGCTCTTTGATTTGGAGAAATTAGTCAAGTCTTTCAAGATTTATCCTGAAGACTATGATGAAAGCTTTCTGAAAACCAATGCAACTGAAGTGAAAAATGAGAAGGCATTGGATTTGGAAAAGCTGTGGAAAAAGATTGCAAGAAAAGAAAAGGAATACACATTTATAAAGGACTCCTCTAGGACAGATGTTGATCAAGCTCAAGATGACAATCAAGTGAACAATGAAAATCATGAACAGAGATCAAGCAAATGATGTTCAAGACAATCAAGAAGTGCAAAATGATCAAGTACAAGATGAGGAGGATCCAAGCAATCAAAGTGAAGAAGCAACTGCTACAAGTGCAAGATTTCAGGATTTGTTTGAAGAACTGAGATAAGGAAACAATGGTGCATCTACCTCAGGACAGATCAATGAGGATACACCAGCAGTTGATGATTCTTCACCTGATTTGAGCATTGAAGATCCAGAACTCAATGAGTCAAATCTTGACACAACTGTGTCTACTGATGTGATTATTCAAACCCCCTATGTTGAAAAGAATCATCTAGCTGAACACATCATTGGCAATATACATGAAAGGGTCACAAGAAGTCACTCTGAAACTGCAAACATTTGCTTATACTCATGCTTTCTATCCCAAATAGAACCAAAGAATATTGTTCAAGCTCTTATGGACAACAGTTGGGTACAAGCAACGCAGGAAGAGTTGGCTCAATTTAGAGACTTATAAGTTTGGGAGCTTGTAGACAGGCCAAGAAATAGACATGCAATAGGCACAAAATGGGTGTTCAGAAATAAAAGGGATGAAAGGAGTATTGTTATAAAGAACAAGGCTAGACTTGTAGCATTAGGATGCCTTCAGGAGGATGTAATTGACTTTGAGGAGGTCTTTGCACCTGTGTCAAGGATAGAAGCAATAAGGATCTTTTTAGCCTATGCTACCTCAAAAAACACCAGGGTATTCCAGCTTGATGCCAAATCTGCCTTCCTAAATGGAAAGACTGAAGAGGAGGTATATGTTTCTCAACCACCAGGCTTTGAGGATCCTATCTATCCTAACAGGGTGTATAAACTGAACAAAGCCTTATATGGACTGCATCAGGCCCCTAGAGCCTGGTATGATGAACTGTCAAATCACCTACTTGAAAATGGTTTCCAAAGGGGAGCTATTGACAAGAGCCTCTTTTATAAGAAGAAAGGAAGAGATTTGATCTTGTTACAAGTCTATGTGGATGACATTATATTTGGGTCAACCAATGAAAGGATGTGTATGGAGTTTGAAGAGGTGATAAAATCCAAGTATAGCATGAGTATAATGGGAGAAATGAACTTCTTCCTTGTCCTATAAGTTCAGCAAAAGGCTGATGGGATTTTCGTTTACCAGTCTAAGTATGTACAAGACATACTTGACAAGTTCAAGTGAAAGACAGCTTCAACTCCAATGGATTCAAAAGAAAAGATGGTAGCTTATGAAAAGGGCGAGCCAGTGGATGAACATGAATACATAGCAAGAATTGGATCACTGATGTATCTAACTGCTTCAAGGCCTGATATCATGTTTGCAGTTTGTGTTTGTGCTAGATTTCAGTCAAACCCCAAGGTCTCCCACATGAATTCTGTGAAAAAGGATCTTCAAATATCTGAAGGGAAGCCTGACTTGGGAATTTGGTATCCAAAGAGCTAGTTTTTTGATCTGACAGCCAACACAGACAGTGACTATGATGGCTGCAACATAAGCAGGAAGTCAACGTCAGGAGGATGTCAATTTTTGGGTGACAGATTGGTTTCATGGCAACGCAAGAAGTAGACAACTGTCTCAATCTCAACTGCAGAAGCTGAATACATTGCTGCGTCTGCCTGCTTTGCACAAGTCCTCTGGATCCAAAATCAGATGCTAAACTATGGTTTGAACTTTCTAATAACCCCTATTTACATTGATAACACTGTTGCATCTTTTATTGTTAAGAATCCTCTGCAACATTCCAAAACCAACAACATTGAAATCAAACATCACTTCATAAGAGATTTTAGTGAAAAAAGATTAATTGAAGTAACCAGAGTTGATACAAGTGATAATGTGGCTGACATATTTACAAAACCACTTGATAGAACCATGTTCAACTTTCTTTTGAAAGCCTTGGGAATGATCAACTCTGATGAAGTCTGATTCATGATGTGTGCTTGACTGTGCAAACTGACTATCTTTTCAAAGTTTTGATTGAATGTATTTTGTGTGCATATGATTGAATATGATACTTTCATGTTAACTAATGTGTGCCTTAATTGGCTTTGTGTGCAACGTTTGGTATCATTGTTGCTTATGCATGCTTATCAGTTGATGTGTGTATGTGATGTCATAATGAGTGCTCTTGATTTGAATTACTTGAAAGTGTAAGCATATCTGATATCACTGATTAATTGCTAGATTATGTGTATTATCTGATCATTTGATGTTATTAGGATAGGCTAGACCTTGAATGATAGTCATGTCTACTTGTCTTGATGATGTTAAGTATGATTAGGATTTTAATATGCTACAACTGTTTGTGTCAAAATGAGTTTTTATGTCAAAATTAAATGATAAAATGAATTTTCTAATGAATTTTGCATAATCACATTATTTTGGTCAAAACATGAGCAAGTTGTTTATGCTGCTGAGATATGATAAGACTATTCAGTTCAAGCTTTATAGAAGCTTAAAAGAAGGTTTTTGATGAAAAGTCTCAAGTAGTTATTCTTGCTGAAAATTATGTCATTTGCCCAGTTGGAAGGACATACACTTGTGTATGTTTGGTCCTATAATCTGTATAGATTTAAAAGGATAGCCATTAACCAGAAAACTGAAAGCATTGGGGCAATTATAACTTGTTTTCTATTCCTTCACTTAAAACTATGTCAATAGCTCTGACTTTGAAAGGACATATATTCACTTGTATGTTTGGTCCTGTTGACCACTTGTGGTCAAACAGGATAGCCATTTACCTGCCAATTAAGAGAAATTGGGGTGGCTGAATATTAAACTGAATTTTAAATAAGGGAAATGATAGTACATTGACTACTTAGCCAATCATATGAATTTAATAGGCTAAAAATACACTTAGTACAGTCGTTAACATGTATGGTTGCTTTCTCATAATGTGTAAAATCTAGGTGATATAAACATAATGAATATGCTAATCTTTATGTAGAGATACATAGTCGTCTTGCATGTCTCAAGATAAATCTCTCCAAATAATAGGCAGAAAAGTGATTGCCCAGTCATACACAAGCATGTTGTTATTTGGTCAATCCAAAAATGAAACATCTTTAAATATGACAAAGAACAAGTTTGTGAAAGTTTTGAGAAAAATATTAAAACAGAGGAAGAATAAATCAACCAAAAGTTGATAAGTGTTTTAAATATTTTATCAAACAAAGAGGGTTCCAACTAAAAACTATAGAGATGTTGACATAATCTGTCTCATCTTGAATGAAAGGCTTGTAAATCCGGATGGCATGTAAGTCTACTGTTCAACCTCTTTTGTTTGAAAGCAAAAATACAAAAATATTAAATAAGTTCTGTCATACAAAATAAAATTTTGACCTAACAGCAGGAGGTGGAAGTCAAATTGGGGTGATCTGGGGAAAGCCAAATAAGCTTTGAGAAGAGTTATGAGGCATCATAGCACAGTGTTGACCATTTCTGAATTATGCATAATTGAATCTAAATCATATCACCAAAGAGATGAAATTCATGCTAAGTTTATACCTGCTGTTAACCTGACTACTGTCATAATAATGCTGAGAATGAAGTATTGAGAAAGCTACTTAGTCAATATGATCCTATACTTGAGATATTTTCAGTAAGAGAAAGAAATTATTTTGAAAGGAAAATTGACTGAAATTCGATCTCTAAATGCACCATTTGCTCTTAAACAATGATCTTAAATGAAATATAAAGTTGATAATTGGTTTAAGTTCAAAAAGAGTTGCATTTTGACTCAAAAAGGTTTAATAAGTATTTTCGGGCAGGGTTTGATGTTTTCTAACCTTCCTGAACACAAAACAGTTGAATATGTATTTTCGGACAAGGTTTGATGTTTTATAACATTTCCGAGCAAGCTTAGTCACTTTGGACTAAGTTTATGATTTTCGGCATGCTTTGAAGTGTTTATACTTTCCGGGTAGAGTACACTTAAAGTACTAACTTCCCGAGCAAGCTTGAAGTTTTAACATGATTAGTGTGAATATGTTTTCTTACTAGGAAATTACAAGTGTTTCTGGGCAAACCTTGTTTTCCGGGCACACTTTATATTTTGGACACACTTTGAATGTTCAAATGTTTCCCTAATATACTTGGGTAATTTCACTGATTTTCCGAGTACACTTTGTGCTATGAAACCACTAGCACACTTTGTATTCTTTTTTGGGCATACTTTGCATCAAAGTATACTTGACTGATTACTTGTGAATTGTAATTGACCGGGTAAGTTTAGTGATTAAATGAATTATATGGGCAAGGTAGGTGAATTAGATGTATGTTATTTGGGCATCTTATTTGATTCCTAGCAAGGTTACATGCTTGATGTTTAAATACTTGATTATTTTTCTTGTAATTTAGTTCTCAAGCAATCTTGTATCTCAAGTAAGCTTTCTTCACTTTAAACTTCTAATTATAACCTATAACTGAGTAAGCTTTGAGTAAGGGGAATATACTGGGCATACTATGCGAAACTCAACTTGAAAATTTCTGAGTAAGGTTTGCTAAAATTAATACTAAGAGTTGATGTTTTCAAATGTGTAAAAAGGGTAAGGTTACTGTTTGACAGCTAATACCTCACTAAATGACAAAAAGCATTTAAAACCCACTTTCAAAAGGTATATAAGAGGGAGTGAGAGACGTTTTTCTACATTATTTTCCCTCTCTCTCTCTCTCCTTCCACTGGTTACCCTAAGCAAACCTAACCGACTTATCGCATTCACTTTGATCCAAACCCTAAGTTTACCAGCCCTCTAATTCCGACTCGGTAAGCAATAATAATATGTTTTATGACCACGATTAGATGTAACTGGCCTTTGATTATGTATTTTTGCTGACGCTCTGTTTTGTGTGTTGGTTATAAATTTGTCGAAGAACAGATATGGCGGACGAGAATGTTTCGAGATACTTTTTTAAGCAAAAGCACAACATGTGCGCTCTTCTACAAGTCACGCCAGATAATCAAGAAGTTGCCTCTATTATACGATGGTTGCAAAGATCAAACATCCGGTTTGCACTTACAGAAAATCCTACAATCAACCGGAACCATTCGTTGGATTTTTGGTACTCGGCAACCTTGACTGGTGATGTAAATGGTAGAAGATTAGAAGCCACTGTTGCTAATCAAGAAATACGGGTGGATGAGGCCGTGATTCAAAGGTGTCTACAGTTGAATGATGACAACCCTAACCCAATCCATCTTACAACAACTCAACTATACAAGATTTTTGTCAAGTGTATGGGATATCAAGGGAATACAAAAGATGGGCAATTTCAAAAGGGCGTGTTCCCCACCCAGTGCAGATTTATGTTTCATCATATAATACAGGGGTTTTCCCTAAGGAAAGGATCATGGACCCTCATGAGCAAAGATTTGGCAAACTCCACTGTTGCAGTATTATTTGACTATCCTTTCAACTTTTCACGATTGATATTTGAAGGATTAGTGCAAAATCTGGAGAAGCCAACCAAGCAGAAGTTTTTGGCATATCCGAGGTTCCTACAAATAACTTTCAATCAAGAGTTGGAGAACTTACCAACTACAGAAATCACACATGTTCTGCAAAATCCAGATACATTTAAACGAATAGAGAATCTGGCTAGCACTAGCAGATTTGATCCAGAAGAGGTGTATGAAGAGTTGTCATGGTTGATGTTTGATGACATTTTGATCCATCAATTGCATGTGGTATTATCTGAGGCTGAGGATGTTGCTGGAGGAAATGAGGAGAGTGAAGGTAATGATGACAGTTTTGATGATGATGGGAATAATGATGATGATGCTGGAAATTTGGAAGGAGGAGATGCAAACTTTGAGGTAATTCCACAACCTCAAGGGGAGCATCAAATTGTATATGAACAACATTCAACCCCATTCAACACTCCACCACAATCACCATCCCACCCACCATCACCCATTGACCAAACCTATCAACTCCACCACAATCACCACTTCAAGTATCCCACATCTCACCTAATCAAACACCCTCTACCACAACCCAGCCTACCCCTATACATATCCAATACACACCCACTAAGACTCCCACCCCAGTGTAAAACCAAAATGAACCTGTACACCAATCACCACCTCAAACCACACACCAATCCCCACCTGAAATCACAAACCAACCTTTAAATGAACCCACATTTACCATCACCCACACCAAAACCCTTCTAATTCCAAACATAAATCCATTACCCTCCACCAGTGAAAACATTCTTGAAGATGCCAACCCAATAATCCCTAAATCCACCAATCAAGACCAATCAGAACCTAAACCTTTCTCTACCTCACCACCAATAACCCCTCCTGCTGGAACCTATGTATTTGAAAGAAACTTGGATCTAATGTTGGAAAATGCAAGGTTAAATGAGAGAAATGAAGAGGAAACAAAGGAGAATGTGGTACTACTGGATAAGTTGGCCCGGGCACCGATGAAAATTCAAACCCTGGAGCAGGAGGTTGAAAAGACCTCAGCTGCCCCAAAACAGGGGGAGAATGTTATTAAGCCAACTAATGATATTGTGAATGTTGATGAACCAATATTGGAGGGTGAAAGTGTTAAAATAGCTGACGTTGATGGGTTGACTTGTATTTTAAATGCTTATGATGAAGATAAGGATAGTGAAGAAAGGAGGATGGAGGATGTTGAGTATGAGGCTGACAAATCTGATGTTGAAGTGAAAAATTATGATGTTAATGATGAAGTAATGAATGTTGTATGGTGAGATGAGGATGATGAGGTGAGAGGAGAAGAGCAGACATGGGATGAAATTGAAAAGATGAATGATGAAGAGAATGTGGCTACCACTGATGTTTTGACTGACATTCAGACTGAAGCTCAAACTGAAGAATCAATGAAGATGATGCTACTACTGAGGAGCTGATACTTACTGAACCTGATCAACCTGAAAGCTCCAAGAGGGTAGAGTATGATGAAGAGTTGGAAGCACTAGAGAAAGAAATTGATGACTATCAGTAGTTTGAAGATGAGGAAGATCTGAAAAGGAGAATGGATAAAGGAAAGGCAAAGGTCTATGAAGAGGAGCCTGTAAGGCAGATATTGTAAAGAGAGATTATTGGATGAAGAGGAAGAAGCTTCTACTGCTGCAAGGAGAGAATTTGAAAATGTTGTAAGGGAAACAAGGGAGAGGGAAATACTAGCCCAAATCTTGATTCCTGAGGAGTTAGCAGAGCAGGAAGCATTGATCGATCAAGCCAATGTTGCTAAGATAATAAATGAAGAAGAGGTTGATGATCAGATTGTCATTGAGGCACTGGTTAATTTAAAGACGGCTGAGGAAGTTGATAACTACCTAGCCTTGGTAGTGAGTATGTTTGCCCGATCTACAAGCCAGTCTCATCAGGAACCTGAAAAACAAACTGAAGAAACAATTGAAGAGATGATGGCTAAAGTTTCAAAGATACATGAGAATGTTGGCAGATTTGAAAAGACTTATTCAAGAAAAAGGAAAGCCACTGATCAGGGTGAGAAGGATTATCTGAAGAGAAAAAAGGGGAAATGGGATGATAAGAATAAATACATTGTTGAGACACCCGATGATGAGGCAAGTCCAATAAGGGCAATTCCTTTACAAACAATAAGGCCAGATAAGATTGTGCAAGGTGTGCCTAATGTACCAATTCCTGAGAATCCAACTCCTGATGAACCAAAGATTGATGCTGCATATGAATCTACAGAGGAGGAGGATGAAACTGATGATGATGATGATGATGATGCAGATAATCAGGAACAAGGTGTTGAAACTGTTAATGTTTTGTCTCAACAAGTTACACTGACTGAAGAACAAAGAGCAAACATTGAGCCAAGTCTATTGGATGCTAAGAGGAAAAATCCATTGGTTGTCAAACTAATGGGTCTTGGGATAAGTTTTGAGACTTTGTCCTCTATGAATGATGATGAACTACAGAACACGTTGGACAGAGAAAAAGATACTATAAAGAAGAAATTGGAACAAAAGAACAGAGATGCTCAAAAATATAGAGATTATCTGAGGAAACATGGGTATTCTGAGAACGACCTAATCCACTTCAGGTTTGAAAAGCTAAGAGAAGTCTATGAAGGCAAAAGAGAAGAAATAAAAGAAAAATTTTTGAAAGAAAGTGAGGAAGCTGAAAAGCTTGAAGCCTTGAAAGAAAAATTTGGAGGAAAGTGTGGATACCTGTTGGAGAGAGGGATGAAACATGGCATGGTTGAGTGTTTGGACAAGGCCACAGTTGAATCAATATTCAACAACATGAAAAGAATGGAGAAATTAAAAAGGGTACAACCTGAGCCTTCAACTGTGCAAACCAAGAAAAATGAAGATGAACCCCCTACAAAGAAGAGAAGAATCAGGACTTTAAGGGAGAAAATGAAAGAACAATTTCAAGAGAAGGCAGATGAAACCCCAATCCCGTAGGAAGTCAAACCAGAACCAATTGATGAACCAATAGTTCCATGGGAGAATGAAGAGATGATAAATATTTTGAGGGGTGTCATGGTGAACCAGAAGGGAATGGATGAGAATGCCTTCAATGCATTGGATAAACGTGAACTGAAAGAACTCTTTTATATGCAAAAGGATCAATGGGAAAGAGTATTATTGGAGGGAGAAAATCCCAGAAGTTTCATAGGAGGATGATTTGTTCCTGTAGGTTTATTGAAAGATCCAAGAATGTCTGAGATGATTACAAGACTTTCAAGGGATGCTGGTGAAAAGTTTCCTGACCTAATCTTCAATCCAGGTGAATTGATTGAAACTTTTGCAATAACAAGGCCAAGCAAACCGATGAAGTCTATACCAACCAGGCCATCTTCATCAAGGCAACAGCCAACAACACACAAAGGTGAATCAAGTGGAGCCGGATCACAAAGAACAATCACTTGTGGATCTTCCAAGAACTCTCTACTTTGATTCAATCTTTAAATCTCTGAAGCTGATAATGGAAAGCAAACAATTGAGAGACGTTATTATGAAAGATGATTTTGCTGAGTATACTCAAGAACAGTTGGAGAAAATGGCCACACTTGATCTGTATGACTATCATGACACAAGCAAGATGGCAGGAAGACAGCAGAATGAACTCTCCGAGTTCTTGAAGGATGAAGCTGACAAGGGATTCCCATTTTTAAAAGAGAAGAAAAGTTGGAGGCTAACAAAGCAAGAGAAAATAAGAAGGGCTGCCTAGTTGAAAAAGATAGCCAGTGCTGAATTGAACTACCAGCTGAAAGTCAAAGATAAGAATCCATTGTCAAACATGAATACGTGCATAAGACTGGATATAACAAATGACTCGCCAAAATTACATTGTGGAAAAGAATGGCATTATTGTAGAAATTGAATACAAAGAAACTACAGGCCATTATATTCTTCGCAACTCAGATGGAATTATCTTGGGCATAATTAGAAGAGATGAAGACCTGACCTACTTGAACAATGAAGATCTAAGAGATATAAGGGATTTTGATCAAAAGCAAGCCTACTACAATGCAAGAAGAAGATAAAGATCTTTAGAATAGGCTTTGTTTTGTAATGTCCACGGAAAGCTTTTGATTATGTAATTATTTTGATTTTGTAATGAATATGTATTTTGATTTTGATTTGAATATGTATTTTGATTAAGTGTATATAACCTTAGAGATGTTTTGGGACAGCTGAGGTGTTCCAATCTAGGGGGAGATTGTTGAGTCAAGATTTGACCTAAAATGATCATAAGGAATATTGGAATCTTCTCAACCTCCTTGGAAATCGCTAAGTATGGAACCGGGCACACCTGAGGCATCCGAGAAGGGTTTTACTTAGCCGGGCATGATATTTTGCCTATAGGGCAGGGTTACCTTCTTGAAGTCTTCTTTAGTGATAACCTGAGTAGGGTTCACTACATCTAGCAAAGTTATTCATACCGAGCAAGGTTTGATTAATAATGTGGAATCCGGGCAAGCTTGTTGAAAGTTATTAAAGTACTTACTTTCCGAGCAAGGTTCAACTCAGAGCAAGCTATAGTGTACCGAGCACACTATGATTGCTTAATAAGTTATCTAACAAATGAGTTGGAGGGATTCTTGAAGAACATTATGGTAGTAGGATCTTGTCGGGCAAAGTCTGATAAAGTCAAGAAGATTGAAGTCTACCCGCTGAGTAGTTTCCTTGGTGAAATACTCTTTAAGTTAAATCTACCCGGAGAACTGTATCCGATCACACTTCGAGTACAAAGTCTACTCGGAAAAGTTTACATGGCCTACATGGCCTACTCGAAAGACTTGTTTTGAATATGTAATTTGAATATGTTTTAATCATTAGGGTTTCTAGAAGGAATGACAGCTGTCAGGTGGTGGCAGGCCTATTAATAGAATAATTTAGGGCCCGCCTCCTGAGGGGACGGAATACAGACTTTTGCCTTTACACTTTTCAGATAAGATCGAATATTCCTTTCTGTGTGTGACGGTTGTCCTAGGTTTTCATTGATTATACATGCCGACAAGAAACCCTGATAGATTATCATTTGTATGAATTACTTTATATAAATGGAAATCTTTTGAGTTATTGTTCGTGTCTGTTACCATTATTAACCTATTATCAACAAAACTTGTTAGTTTCTGATTCCGTCGTTAACAAACAAGAATCTTTCCTTATTTAGCAATCTGTCAAAACCATCTTGTCGACACAATATGTGTGGGTTATGACATTGTTATTGATTATTGAGTGTTATTCGGGACCGATAGATAGAGAGAAAAGAAGTAATTGTGAATAGAGAGAAAGTGACTATGGTAGTTGAAGAGAAAGCTAAGAGGAATGTAGTTTACCAAGAGAGAAGGAACAATATCAAACCTGAGCTTGTGATGAAAAGAATACACAGCCAATCAGGATTATTGCAAAGAGTGACTCCAAGTTAGTAAAATCTGATGATTCTGAGAGGTCACCAAAGGAAGGAAAGAAAAGTAAGAAATTTGGGTTCTCAAGAAAGAAACCAAGAGAGCTTAATGGTGATGAAAGATTCTTGTTGAAACATGGATATAAACCCCATCGATTCCTTTGGAAACCAAAGAATGAATCTGTTAGACCAAGTGTGAAGAAAGATTATGTGATAGAAGAATACAAAAGTATCATTCCCTATGTGGGAAGTACAAGTGACACAGGATATGAATCAGATGATTCTGAAACTTGTGAAATAGTTTATGAGGATCCTAAACCTACTCCCAACTCCATTGCAACAATTGTCCATGTCAATGATGATTTGCAAGTTGATTCAGCTTGCATTTCATTACCCAACTGATCAATTTCTTTGATATGTTCGTGGACAGTGCACACCAGTCAATGAACTATGGTATATGGACAGTGGATGTTCCAGGCATATGACATGTGACAAGAGGTCACTTGTGAATTATGAAGAGAATTTTGAAGGCCCAGTTGCATTTGGGAGTGATGAGAATGGAGGAAAGATTGTGGGAAATGGATTCTGAATAATGGAAAAGTTACTTTCGATAATGTGTTCTATGTAGAAGGATTACAATATAACCTTTTGAGCATTTCTCAAATGTGTGATAAAGGTAATAAAGTTGGGTTTGATGACTCTCATTGTTTTACTCTCAAAGCTGATTTTGTAATTCCTCCTGGCATTATTATGATGATGGCTCCAAGAAATGGTAATCTATATGAACCGAATATGAAGGATGCCATTTCAAGGGGAGGTACTTGTTTTGTTTCAAAAGCCACTGAAAGTGAATCCAAATTGTGGCACATGAAGCTTTGTCATGTCAACTTAAAGAACATGAACAAACTTGTTAAGGGTGAGCATGTAATTGGTTTACCTACAAGGGAGTTCAAACTTGATGACAATTGCATATCATGTCAAAAGGCTAAGCAGCACAAGTCATCTCACAAGACAAAACTAATAAATACAATTGATTAAGTGCTTGAAATGCTTCACATGGATCTCTTTGGTCCTGTGAGTGTTACAAGTATTAGCAAAAAGAAATATTGTTTAGTGATAATTGAGGATTTTTCTAGATATACATGGGTTTATTTTCTAAGTACCAAAGATGAGGCTGCTGAATTAATCAAGGGATGTGAGACAAGGGTTGAGAATCAAATAGATGCAAGGGTGAAGGTAATGAGGAGTGACAATGGGACTGAGTTCAAGAATGGGGCCATAGATGAGTTTTGTAATGCAAAATGAATTCTCCAACAATTCGCTGCTACTAGAACTCCTGAACAAAATGGGGTTGTAGAGAGAAGAAATAGTACACTTATTGAGGCTACAAGGACCATGCTAGCAGATGCATTCTTTCCTGTTACCTTTTGGACAGAAGCAATCAACACTGCTTGTTATGTTCAAAAAAGAGTCCTTCTCAACAAAAGTCAAGACAAGACTCCTTATAAGATTTTGTTTAAAAGAAAGCCCTACATCAAGTTTCTCAAGCCATTTGGGTACAAATGCTCACTTTTGAACACTAAAGACTATCTTAACACGTTTCAATCTAAATCCTTGGATTGTTTCTTCATTGGATATTCAACACACTCAAAAGCCTACATAGTTTGTATAAAAGACCATTTGAGTGTGATTGAATCATCATATATAATATTCAGTGAAAATCAGTTCAATACAGTTGATCTGCTTCATGGCAGTTTGATCTTGAGAAGTTAATCAAGTCCTTCAAGATTTATCCTGAAGACTTTGATGATACTTTTTACAAAATAAGTGTGATTAAAGAGAGTAATCAGAAGAAGATGGATTTGGACAAATTATGGTCCAAGGTTGCAAGAAAAAAAAAAATTGAATAAAAATTCATAAGGGATCCCTCAATTGCTGAAAATGAACAAGTTCAAGACCAAGTTCAGGGTTAAGACCAAGGTCATAATCCAGGACAAGATCAAGAACATGGCAATCAAGACAATCAAGAAGTTCAAGATGATCATGTCTAGAATGAGGAAGATCCTAGAAACCAAGATGAAATTCAAAGACAAGCTTAAAAAGAAGCAAGATTTGAAAATCTGTTTCAAACCTTGAACATTGGAAACAATGGTGCATCTACTTCACAAGAAAATAATGAAGAAGCACTTAAATTTCATGATGCAACAACTGATTTGATCATTGATGAACCTGAGCTCAATGACTCAAATATTGATTCTAATTTATCTACTGATGTGATTGTACAATCCTCTTATGTTGAGAAAAATCATCCACCCATTACAACAAAAAGGGCTTTTTAGGACCTTTTGTGTGGGACGCTTGTAAAATAGAGTCATAAAATATATTTAATAGGGAAATGAACATTTGGGGTCCTTTAACAATATACGCTACAGAACCGGTGTCCTAAAAAGTTATTTAATAGGATGGATGATTCTTTGGGGTTGTATTATCATATAACTTAATAAGACACTTAAAATGTAAATCCTAATAAAGTAATCTATAAGGCATGTAGTTGTTGGTGTCTCATTATATGGTAATGTAATAGGACACTTTATCACTGGAGGTCTTATTATGACATAACGTATAGGACACTTTGTAGTTAAGTCATAAATGTTCGGTGTTATAGGACCCTTTCTAGTTGAAGTCATATAAGAACATAACTTAATAGGACATTTTACAATATGGTCATATAACTTCAACCTTTATAAGATGCATAATCATTGTGGTTTTATTATAATACACCGTAATAGGACATTTGATATTTTAGTCATAAAACATCTGGTTTATAGGACGCTTATTCGATAGAGTATTATTATAACATAACTTAACAGGACAACTGGCACTTGAGTGTTATAACTTTAACCTTTATAGGATGCTTAATCATTGTGGTGTTATTATAACACACCGTAATAGGAAACTTGATATTGTAGACATAAAACATATGGTAATACACCGTTGCAAATATGGTTTGCTAGTTTTCAAAATAGTAAAATGCAAATTAATTTGGTCACAAGTAAACGGTTGAAAGATTTTTGAAGGGGATTGATCGGTCGCCGATGTAACGACTGAAATTGTTTCGGTTGCAAATAAGGTCATGAAAATGGTCTTAAATTTTCTAACCAAAGTTGTTCGGGTGCAAAATTAGCAAACAAAACATTACTGGTCGCAAATATAGCAACCAAATCTTGATTTCAACAAATTAGGGTCTATGGTTAGGCTATCCGCCTATGGCCATTTTTGCCTTGTTTCCCTTTAACTAGTCTAAGCGAGAGTTCGCAAATTACCGGATTAACTACTCGTTAAAGTAAATATGTTCCTTTAGAAAATGATGAAGGTTTAATCTCACGGTATACGCTGGTGTAGATTTAGAGTAAGCTTAGAGGGTATACAAGTTATATGTCCTAAAAAAGTAGCCGATTATATCTAGTGATAGTCAATGGTGATAAATTAATGGAAATTAATTTCAATATCGGCCATTTTGGACTATAATAATCGACATTGGTCATTTAGAGAAAATTAGTGTTAGTTTGGATCATATGCGAACCAATAAAATACGATATTTAAAAGGAACATCTCTTCCTCTCACTATTCATCAAAATTTTAACAACCACCACACGATATATGTCATCATATAACAATCGAACCATACACATGTTATAGTCATCTCCCTAATAGATATTACGCTTTCTCATCTCTCTCATTTGTCTTGGTGATCCTCAAATCAGGCACCAATCTTCTTCCCTTTCCGTAGTCGTTCTCAGTTCTTCGCTAACTTATGTCAACGGCGCCGACCGTAGTTGTGGAGTTTGCTTTCTTTTACTTTTTTGGGTTATTAACTTTATTAATTGGGGGTTTCTCTTCTTCTTGCTAATGGCTTCTCGGATTTTTGATTTTCTGAACAGGATATGAGTTGCTGAAGCCATCTATATCTTCGGTATATATTCTTATATATCTCTTAATCTTTTAATTTTAAGTGTTAAGAGTTTTGTTTGTGTTCATATTTGTGTTTTTACTTCATTTACAACGGTGTTAAAGGTGTTGTTTATGTGTTTCTTGCACGTGAACGTCTGTATGAGGTTAGGGTTTTGTCTTCTGCTATCAATATTTAATATTTCAATATATCTTCTGAGCTTTTTAACGTATACGTAACCGGTATAATCATGGGGTTGTGACCTGATTTATCTCATTATGACATGTGTTACTCATATCGCTCCATCAGTGGTGTTATTGTGTTTGATAACTAGGGTTTGTATTCGGTATGTATTTAACTTAAGATGAGTGTTTAAATGTTTTTTGGTTCGTTTTCCTTATCGTATCGAGAAATTGTTGTAGGCGGTTGCGTTGGTGTTAGTTAGGGATGAAAGGAAGGAGGTCTAGCCACTCAAATGTGTTTTCTTATGGGGTTCAAGTATGATGGTGATTCACCTACGAGGCAGCAAACTGATGAACAAACACTTACAACTTTAAAAAAAGGTAATGCTACTGTCATTTGCATTCGTTTAAGTATAATCTGACAACTGTATTTAAGTTATGAGCACTCAATTTATCTAATGCGGTTTATAAACATGGAATATCAGTTGGCACCTTGGGATCATGACATTAGTCGATTTTCTACTGTGGTCTATAAACATGGAATATCACTTGCGCCCTTTGGGTTCATAACGTTGGTCGATTGTTGGAAACCTCAGCCCGTTAGGCTTCATGTTCATACTTAGAGAGTTATAACACTTTCTAATTAATCTCAATTATTTTTATGTAAAGTAGGAAAACAATACGAGGTCCTTTATTGTGTGCTAAATTCAATTGTCATTATACATTATTACTCATAGACTTGATAATTTGTTTGTTATATTGCATAGAAATAGCAAATGGTTGAATTTGTAGTTAATCAATGAAGAGCTCATGAAACTACAGCCTACAGGCTAACATGCTCATGGTTGGTGGTATTTTCTTTGCAATTTTGTTTATTGTGACCTTTTTAGAATTTGGTTAACTGAAAGCCCTAATTAATGAATTCTTGTTTTTTCTTCTTTGGCATAAAGTTGTGAGATTTAAGATAATATGTCTCGATTTTACAACTCTTGCAACTAAGAGTGATAATACTATAAGATATGAACAACTTTTTACCATATTAGCAGTTTAGAATGTTATATTTGCCTTTTTTTTCATGTGTTTTTTTAGTTTCTGTGTTTTTAGTAATAATAACTACTTTTTATATAATGTATTTTTTCTAAAAATTAGTGTGTGATTATGGTGACAAAAGTTGTATGGTATTATATTAATAAAACTTTTTTCTGTAAAGTGATTTAGAATGTTTGATGTTGTTTTCGTGATTTTTCTACACAGGGCATACCTGCATACAACAGTTAAGGGAACACAAAATAAACAATTACGGGCCTCTTAAAACTTCTTTAGATAATGATCATTAAGAAATGTTCTTATTTGAGTAAACACTTACGGGCCTCCCAATAGCTTCAGTTTGATGGATTATGTAAAATGTTGTTGCTATTCATATTCATTTTTTTATTTTTCTAACACAATGCATTTTTTCTTGATACAATTCATTTGGTTTGTAATCACAGGTGCGATGGCACAACTGTCATGTAAGTGTGGGTATTTACCTAAATCTCACATTTTGTATTTGTTATTATATATGAGAATGAGCCATAATGTAATCTTTAGATAGAACTATACTTAGTAATGTTCTTGACATTTTCATGTGCATATTGATGTTGAGAATCTTTATGTAGTGATGAGGAGACAAGAGTAGAGTTTTTACATTCGGTATGTAAAGTTCGTGTCTCATAGGCGTGCATAGTTTTGAATATAATGTTTGATTGTATTATTTCTGGTGATATTGCTTTGTCGGTTTTCAAGGTGGATGATTTACTAAAAAGTGTCGAGGACATTGTTGTCAAGCCAAATGGTAAAGTCGTTGAGCTGGTAGCCCTTATAGAAGAATAAAATGAGCCACAATCGAAGATTAAAATCATAGATCAGATTAAAGAAGTTTCAAGGAGGTTTTTGGATGATTGTTTTTATTTGTGTTAATCTGAATGCTTTAACAATATGTATGTTAAAAAAGTGAATAATTTATACTAGTGGTCAAGATGGATGCTTTAGCTGTTCTAGCTATTTTTAAAATGATTCATTGTTTGGATATGTTGTTTATTTGCTCACTTTTTCTGTTCTAACTATGTTTTTATTTGTCTTTTAAGGCGGTTGATTTGCCTCCATATTTGATTGAAAAACATCATATTTGCTCACTTTTTTTGTACTAGTGATTAGGTAAGCACATGTCAAAACATTGTAAAAGTGTACTAATATGTTTTATTGGGACGCTTTTTGGGTTGTTAATGAATATATTATGCGACCATAAAATTGGTTTCATAATCTTATTTGGGATATCAGTACTTTTTTCTTGGTACTAAAGTACCTATAATCTTACACCATAAGGGTACTATAAATTAGTTTTTAAGGACGCTTGTATGTGTATCAAAAGATTAAAGGTAGGTAAGCACATGTTAAAACATTGTAAAAGTGTCATAATATGTTTTTATTGGGACGCTTTTTGGGTTGTTAATGGATATTTTACGCGACCATAAAATTGGTTTCATAATCTTATTTGGGATATAAGGACGCTTTATGAGATCCGAGACTTATTACGACCACCTTACATGAAACGCTTTTCTCGTTGGTCCTATTAATTAAATGTCCTATAAAATTGGATTTTAGGACGCTTTTTTGCGTACTAAAAAGCTCTTTTGTTGTAGTGACCTGAAAACATCATTGGAGATGTCAATGAAAGAGTAACAAGAAGTGCATCTGAATCTGAAAACATTTGTTTGTACTCCTGCTTTCTATCCCAAATTGAACCCAAGAACATTGTTCAAGCATTGAAAGACAATTTTTGGGTAGAAGCAATGCAAGAGGAATTGGCTCAATTCAGAGATTTGAAAGTGTAGGAACTTGTAGATAAGCCAAGAAACAGATATGCCACTAGAACCAAATGGGTTTTCAGAAACAAGAGGGATAAGAGAGAATTGTTATTAAGAACAAAGCAACACTTGTTGCATTGGGATGCTTACAAGAAGAAGGGATTGACTTTGAGGAAGTGTTTGCTCCAATAACAAGACTTGAAGCAATAAGAATCTTTTTAGCTTATGTTGCCTCAAAGAACATCAGAGTATTCCAATTGGATGTCAAATCTGTATTTATGAATTGAAAACTAGAATAGGAGGTGTATGTGGCTCAACCACCAGGATTTGAGGACCCTGGTTATCCTAACAGAGTGTATAAGTTAAACAAAGCTTTGTATGGATTGCATCAAGCTCCTTGAGCATGGTATGATGAACTATCAAACCACCTGCTTGCTAATGTTTTCCAAAGGGGAGCCATTGCCAAGACACTCTTTTACAAGAAAAGGGGAAGTGATTTGCTCCTACTTCAAGTCTATGTGGATGATATTATCTTTGGTTCAACTAATGAACAAATATGTCTGGAGTTTGAAGAAATGATGAAATCCAAGTACTCAATGAGCCCAATGGGAGAAATGAACTTCTTTCTTGGATTGCAAGTTCAACAAAAGGCTGATGGCATCTTGTTATGCAAGTCAAAGTATGTGCTGGGCATCTTGAACAAGTTTAAATGTCAAGATCTCAAAACTGCTTCAACCCCAATGGACACCCATGATAAAATGATAGTCGTTGAAAAGGGGGAGCCTGTTGAGGAACAAGAGTATAGAGCCAAAATTGGATGCTTGATGTACCTTACTGCTTCTAGACAAGATATTATGTTTGCTGTAGGTGTATGTGCAAGATTCAAATCAAGTCCAAAGGTCTCTCATATGACTGTTGTCAAAAGAATCTTTACATACTTGAAAGGAAAACCAGATTTGGGGATATGGTACCCAAAGAACCATTACTTTGATCTAATTGCCAATACTGACAGCGATTATGATGGATGCAAGAGCAGAAAGTCAACTTCGGGTGGATGTCAATCTCTGGGAGACATGCTAGTGTCTTGGCAGTGCAAGAAACAAACTACAGTGTCCATCTCAACTGCTAAAGCTGAGTACATTGTTGAATCTGCCTGCTGTGCACAAGTACTATGATTAAGAATAAAATGTTGGATTATGGTCTGAATTTCTTGAACACTCATATTTTCATTGATAATACTGCTGCATGTTTCATTGTTAAGAATCCAGTTCAACACTCTGTGACCAAGCACATTGAAATCAGACATCATTTCATTAGGGATTGTAATGAAAAAGGTCTAACTAAAATGAAGATAGTTGATACAAGTGACAATTTGGCTGATCTATTCACCAAGCCACTTGATAAAACCATATTTCACTTTCTTTTAAAAGCCCTGGGAATGATCAACTCAAATGAAGTATGATTGATGATGTGTGATCTATGTGCTAATCGACTATCTTTAGGAAGGTCTTGATGTGTGCTTGTTTGTTTATTTATTTGTTTGAATTGTGTGAAAGTGCATTTGATATTAACTGATGCGTGCTTTGATTGATTTTCTGTGGAACTTAGGTATTCTTGATATTTAAGTTAAAGATCAATTAATATGTGTGATATCAGGATAAATATTTGAATTGATCATTATGTGTGCTTATATGATATTTTAATTATGTTGCTTTTGAATATGTATAATCTGATATGATGATGTTATTAGGATATGTTAGACTATGCATTGTGTGAAGTATGTCTGTTTTGATAATATAAATGATTGATATTTAGATATGTAACAAATGTCTATGTCAAAATGTGTTTTTGTGTCAAAATTAAAATACTCAAATGAATATTTCCAAGTGGTTTTTGCTCAAAACATTTTTGACAAAACAAAGCAAGTTGTTTATGGTGCTGAGATATGATAAGATTATTCAGTTCAAGCTTTATAGAAGCTTAAGAAAGGGTGTTTTAATGAAAATTGATCCAACCCTTTGGGAAATGATAGTACATTGGTTATTTTGCGAATCATATGGATTTAATAGGCTAAAATGACAATTAGTGCAGTCATTGATAAGTATGGTTGCTTTCCATGATGTGTAAAATCTGAGGTGATATAAACATAATGAAACTGCTAAACTTAATGTGGAGTTACATTGTTGTCTATGCATGTTCCAATATACATCTTTCTGAATGATAGACAAAAAAGTGAATATCCAGTCATACACGAGCCTGCTAGTTTCTGATCACCAAAATGAATTATCTTATTGAGAATGACAAAGAAAAAATGTGAACAAAAATTCTTTAATGTTTATTCAACCAAATGTTGATATATATGTTCACAAATTTTGAAAGAAAATCCAAAAATGAGGGTTAATTTTAGAACTACAGAGATGGGAGCACAACAGTAAGTCCTGTCATGTCTCGAATTAAAGGCTTGTAAGTCTGAACTGCGTGGCATGTAAGTCCAACGTTCAACCTCACATATGTTTGATTTTTTGAAAAGAAAAATCAAAGAAATTTAAATATATTCTGTCATTAAAATGTTTTAACCAAATATCAGGGGATCAGAGTCAATTCAGGGTGATCTGGAGAAAGCCAAATAAGCCTTGAGAATAGATATGGAGCATTAGAACACAATATATGTTATCTGTTGGGTTTTAGGAAGATTATCAATGTCCAAATAAACCCTTTTATTAGGAAAAACACAGCGGAAATAAGTTTTAAATATTGTTTACAAAATACACATAAAACCCGTTTTCTGTTAAACCCAATGTGCGGATCCAAATACGATTCACACACTATCAAAGCCATCCATAGGGTGTCTAATAAACATACCTTCAAGTTCAAAAATTTAGAAGAAGATGAAGATATGAATGGCGAGATTCCAATGGAGGAAATCCTCAAGCTTGTATACCCGAACCAGTTCCAACAAACACCAAGTTGCTAGGGACTTACACTCTTGCTAATCTCCTTGTCCCTCCCTTCGTTCTTGGCCGAAGTAGATGGAAGGAAGAGAGAGATGTGTGTGTGTGTGAGAGAGAGAAAATGGTTGTGTTCCCAAAAATTATGATCCACCAACCCCTTTCTTTGCATGTCTTGGAATAACAAAACAAGAGAGAGACCGGGGGGGGGGGGGGGCTACCTTTGGGGTTTCCCCCCAAAACCATAAACAATTTATATAGTATTTTGTTTAAGCCATATTTGTTATTCATCCAAATAAATAACATTTCTCAAAACATAAATTATCCACATAATTTATTTAACACATAATTGCAAATATTTAGAAAACAAATTTTCCTAATATTATAAGTGTTTACATTTATTACTTAGATTATATCTAATAATAAATATCGTAGCATTTGTCTAGCTTGTTATCGGGTATGACCCGACTTGGATCATAACGTACTAGCCACATCAATTCAAATATGTGACTTGGGCATATTGATTCCAACAATCTCCCACTTGCACAAGATACATAGAAGATTGATGCAAATAGTGTCGCACCCTCAAAATCCACTAACGGAGTTTTACCGTCAGAGGGTGTGAACTTACAGGATCGGAATCATTATTTATATCAAACACCATATTTAAAGTTTTCAAAAACCACCAAGACAAACAAGTCTTAAGTAAAAGTGCGGAAGAGTAAAACTATAAAGCAAATAGGTGCGCCACACAGGACGACTTAAAACACAGTTATCATGATAAAAATTAAAAGAAGTTTAAAACATTAGAGTTCAGAGAATGCATGTCCTATACTGCTCGCCCACCTCGGCTACCTGAGATAAGCATACTAAAAGTGTTAACACATGGTTGGTGAGTTCACAGGTTTACATGAATTAAGCGTTGCGTTTTAGCGTTACCAGATAGTGTTATGTCAATATATATCAATAGGTAGCTAACCTATCAAGCATGTATTACTAAGTGTTCGACACTGAAGCTGACTGTTTATACGATTGCCTTGCCACCATGCCAACCACGACCATGGTAATGTGTTAGCCAAAATTACACCCACTCGACCTACAGTCGAGTTTAGAGTTGGGTGGGGTTTGTCAAAGAAATCTAAAGCGTTGGAGTATGTTATCTCCCCCTAATAAAGCATTGGAGTATGTTATCTCCCCTAATAAAACGTTAAAGAGTAAAAGGGGTCGTGAAACTCACTGTTTGCGAAGTTATCAAAAACCTGAGAAAAGTGTGCGTCAAAGAAATCCTCACTAGTGCTCTAAAAACAAAATGAGATTTCTAAGTGTTTGAACTACGAGTGAGTCTCTGGACTCGACACATAAAAGTTATGCATGAGATGTGTTCGTTTGTGAAACAAGTGCGACTCGAAAAACACGTTGGTGATAAGTTACATGTGTGAAGAAGTATAGTGTTAAGTGTTATTATGGTACATCATCAGTAAAATATCTACCACAAGGGATAATATGTCAAACATATAGTAAACATCGGTCAAATAATCACTTTTCATGTTAAATCAAAGAATTCAGCAGCTAAGTTACCGAGACAGATTTTAACACGTAAAGATTACTCTACTTCACTAGCCATACATATAGATAAAATCACCAAATTATCATCACAGAAGAAAAACTAAGTTAGGTTTCAAAAAATATTTTTATTATATTTTTTTACATACGGTTTTCTCACAAAGATCAAAACAACACAGTAAGCACACAGCAGTCATTATCAAGCGCAACAGAATGTTATTTGCTATTACCATTGCACGGCTAATCTAATTAATGCAAGGACAATTGGGTTAGATTCCTCACTCAAATTATAAACTTCCAGAAGTGGAATCAACTCAATTGGTCTGTTGTTTGTGAGATATACTAATTACAAAACAGCCTACAAGCAGGCTTCCCGAATCAGACTTGCAGACAGATTTGTAAATTAATAAAAACTAACTTTCACATGTCCAAAAATTACAAACTCAAAATCTTTAGAAACTAGACTCGACCTACTACATGATAGAATCAATAATCACTTCCAAATACATCATTAACGTCAAGTTACAGTCATTTAAACATGCAATTATGAATCTGTCCAGCATCAGTTTTCACCAAAAACTCAACTAACTACTAATCTATGAACCAAAAATCATGCATACAACCCTAGCTCATCAATAATCAACATATTTAACAATTAGGGTTTATGATCATCATGTTAATCATGAAAACAATTCAATGGAATGGATTAAGGGAATGTTTAATTACCTAGTTAGTAACCTTAGATCTTCAAATAACTTGTAACAATTCTTGTATGTATGTGTGTGTGCTTGTGGTTTCGGTCGAACAAGAGAGGGGAGGGGGGGGGGGAAGGGGCTGTCGTCGACCAAGAGAGAGAGGGAGGGAGAAAGGGTTAGGGTTTGTTATTTTAAGTTGTTTATATAATGATTAAATAATTACAAGTTACAACTAGCACCCTCAACTTTTATCTTGTGAAATTTTAGCATAACTTGTTTATTTTCTTCATGGTATGAGGTTATACATGTAAGCTCCAAGTAACACGTAAACGTAACACATAATTATATCAAATACTTGTTTATGATATTTATTATTTGTTCACCAACGGTTTGAGTCAAATCGTGTGTGTTTCGGTGAAACTCCGAAAGACTACTTGTGTAATGATTGTCATGCGTCATTTAAACCCTAATTTAAATGTAATTAGATATGCGTTACAGTTCGTGTGATCTTGAGTTTGAATTAACGGAGTTTGGATTAACGGATTTAGCCTGAAATTGACGAGTGTCATAAATTGCAAATACCGCCTAACAACGGTTTACTATCCCTAATACGCATGACGAAGTGCCATTCAATACCATCATCCCCTTCATGTCCCTTACTTGAATATGATTTAGGTGAAACTATCATTTATCCTTTTGCCACAAATGTCATGTTAAATCCAGAGACACAGAGTGATCATCCTCTGTTGATTTAACTTATCAGGCCTTAGACATTTAACTCTCAACGAATAAGAGGGACAAATCCCCTATTGACTACATACGTCTCTCACTATCACCTTGCATTATACTTGAGCTTAGCCTTATGTACTGACATATTTCAGAGCAGCAAAGAACCAAGTCAAAGTATAATAGTCGGTGAATATCAAGACCCAATATGTATCTCAGGTCGGAGGATACTATGATGTTCTCCTTAACCCAAATTTACTTATGATCACAAATCACAAGGATTCCATGCAGTAAAATTTGAGGGCGGGTCAGTCCAATATTTATCCCATAAATATCTATGAACCTTGGCAACAAACCCTTGCTATATTCATACCTCATGAATATCTACCAATCCAAGTTCATAATAGTCTTACTTTCATATTTGTTCCCACAACTATGATCGACTACGGACGTTTAGAATAATCAAATTATTCATGGATTTAAACATGCTAAAATGGAACATAACTCAAAAAATATAATCATAACCAAAACCATATGATTGAGTTAAAATAACAATTGTTCCGATATTCAAAATACAAAATATTGATCAAATCCAATCACAAGAATATCGAAGTCCTAAGGCACAAGTATGACCTTCATGCTTTGGCCTTTCTAGGAGCTTCATGGGTGGATCCGAAATGTTTTGATCAGTGTGAACTTTGGGAATACATATCTTTCCCTTTTCAAGTTCATCCCTTATATAGTTGAATCTCCGCTCAATATGCCTAGTCTTTTGATGTGCACGGGGTTCCTTGATTTGAGCAATCGCACCCTCGTTCTCACAAAAGATTTCTGGAGGGTCCTAAATGGTACGGACTACCCCGAGGTAGGCAATGAACTTTCTAATCCACGAAGCTTCTTAAGCTACCAATGATGGGGCGATGAATTCAGATTCAGTGGTGGACAAGGCTACCACGTCTTGTTTTGCACTCTTCCAAGAGACAGCACCACCATTTAGAATGAATACATATCCCGATTGTGATCGAGAGTCATCTCGATCAGTTTGGAAACTCGCATCCTTGTAACCCTTTACAACGAGTTCCTCCTCACCAGAGCCATATATTAGAAACATATCCTTAGTCCTCCTAAGGTATTTCAATATGCTCTTAACCACCATCCAATGGCTAGTTCCCGGATTTTGTTGGTATCTGCTTGTCAACATGTCGCTTGATGACTCAGAAAAGGATTCTTGAATAGCTTCAGTGGTCTTGGCTTGGAACGTTCTAATCTCAGGATCCAACGCAAGAAACTTTTTCACCCTTTCTTCTACTCTGGGAAGATCAGCAAGCAAACACAAAGTTTTACACTAAAAGAGAAAAACAAAAATAAATTCATTAAAATAAGGATAAGTTATCCTCACCAGCTTGTTAGAGGATCTAGGATCCTACCCTCCTAATCCATTTTAGGGGTAAATTAGCCCCACAAGGAAAGGAGTCCCTTTTTACAAAAAAAAAGTACTCGTTTTCCAGAATGAGTCGTTTTCGGTGGCCTTATGGATAAGGCTTGACTGATGAGGCTTTGATTTTAATATGAAGCGAGTGTATCCATGGGTAACTGAGGTATAAAGGTACGCCGGTTCTTACAGCCCGAACTCAATGTTTTTTTCCTCGATAATTCTTTCCATAGTGTGCAGCACCCTCTAAAGCATTGGCATCGCTTGGATATAACTTATGCCAATTAATGTAAAGAACTTCTTGGTAAATGTCGAAAAAGGGCATGCGTAGCCGATCAAGAAGAGATGCGTCAGGAAGCATACTCAGGTTTTGGAATAAGAATCGCTTCTGGCGGATGAATCGAAATGTCGACAACAACACCGGTTGGAAATAAAGGGGTCAGGTCATCGATTTTTGGATCTTTAAACTTATAGATTTCTGACGAAGGGTCGGTAAGAAAGTATTGAGAACAAAGGTCATTTGATTCCAATTTCTCGGAAAAAGAAGAAACAGAAACAATAGACATAATCGAAAAATTTTATGAAAGAGAGGAAGTAGAAAGGATACCTGATCTCCGCTAAAGAGTGATTATAAAAGGATCAGGATGGTCGCATTTATAGGCGGGAGATAATATATCAATATATTATATAGAAATATGATCATTGTATCTAACATGTCACATCTAATATACTTTTAGCATGCGATTTGAATTCAAAATGTCAGCTGTAATCTGCTCACAACCACCATTTTGGGAGCAATTGTTAGGGTACAAATATTTTGTGCTGAGGATACGTTATCATTACGTGACTTCTAGATCAATTATCCTTAATATGTGCTCCAGATTGTATCAGGATCTAAGATCCACTCAATACTTATTACTCACTAATGGTTGTTCTCTTTGTATGGTGTTAAGTTAAACAGGTATAACGGTTAGAGACTTGGTCTACCTATTAATTCGCAGTCCATGGGAAATGGCACGTGGTCAAAAGAAGTACAACGTATCTATTGGAAGAGTGGCGGATTTTTAGGAATTATAGTTTGTTACTTTGTATATTTAAATTGAGTTATGATCAGTTAGGAACACACGATACACGTCATATCCAATACACGGAGCTTACTTTGGCAATACACACGCACACTTAGATTTAATGTATTCACTGATCATAATCTCCAACCTTGTAACACCATTTTTGATTAAGCAGGAGGTGATAGACAATTATCATCACCCGGGGGTTTTTTGCCGACGATTATAATCCGATCAAGGGCTTTTCCTCGTAACAAATCTCGGTGTTCATCCATATTTTGTTTACATATTCATTATTATTATATAAGCACTCTACCTCACAGAATCATATTTGGTTACATTATCCTTAAACCGATTTTTGACCAAAACAATATGGACGGATAAGAGTGTATGTATAATGATATATATACGCCCGTATATGATTAATAAACATATGTGTCGTATATGTTGAAAAACATTTACGCTGAGTCCAAATTAATAACTTACTTCATATTCACATGGCCAAAATATTAACATTTAAATGAAAGTTTTATATAAAATCCCAGTAACATAAAAGAAAAAAACTATCCCAAAAAGTCCTAAGCCCAGATATATAAAAGCCCAAAACATGAAAACACTTCTTAACAAACTAAAAAAATATATAACTTAAACAATGAAGTTAAAAGATATATTCTCAATCTCCTTAGCAATATGAACTTGAGCAAACCAGACACTTCGAGCAACGTATTTATTCGACCAAGGTAACTTATTCGAGTAAGGTTATCTTCAAGATATTCTATGAAACTTGAGCAAACTAGACACTTCGAGCAAGGTATTAACTTATTTGAGAAAGGTATTTTATTCGAGTAAGGTTAAGTTTCAAGCTTCGACAAGCTGCACTTAATGGAGCAAAGATTTTATTAGAGCAAACAAATGACATATCCTAAGTTAAACCAAGTTTGCAAGTGATTTGGTAGGTGGATTAGATATACAATAGGAAGATCTCAAGGATACATACAATACCAAAATATACTATGTTTGCTGGAACAAGTCTTTATAAGCCCATTAAAGACGAGTTTGGTTCAAAAGGGAACTCCAGAAAAGTGGGAAACTAGGGAACTCTCTTCCCAGCCCTTGATTAATTCCCAAAACATACTTGTGGTGCACCCTCAATAATCTACATCACATTATTTTTTTAAGAGAAAAAATCCTCTAAAAAATCAAAAAAATAATTTAAAAATTACATATAAAAAACGAAAAAAAAAACAAAATGTTTATCTAGCATATCCTGTAAAAACCCCCTTCAAATAAATCAAAAAATTAAATAGAAAAATACAAAAAACGGGAAAAAAGTAAAAAAAAAAAAAAAACAAAAAACAAAAGAAAAATCTAGCATCCCCATTAAAAAAAAAAAAAAACTCAAACTTAGTTTAGCCTTCGGGTTTAGTTTAACTTTTAGCGGGTTTAGGTGTTTTTAGCTTTGGGGGGGTTAAACACTTTGGATTAACATTTTACACATAAACAACAAATCTTATTAACATTTTACATGTAAAAAAACAGTGTTTTATGATTTTACATGTAAAAAAAATATTTTACATGTAAAATAACATTTTTCATTAACATTTTACACGTAAAACAATAAATCTTATTAATATTTTACATGTAAAACAACAGTTCTTTAAGTTTTACATGTAAAAATTAGTATTTTACATAAATAATAGCACTTTTCATTAACATTTTACATGTAAAATTACAAATTTCATTAACATTTTATAAGTAAAACAACAATTTTTTAGGATTTTACATGTAAAAGTTTAAAATTTTACATGTAAAATAACATATTTTATTCATATTATACACGTAAAACAACAAATCTCATTAAAATGTTACATGTAAACAACACGTTTCGTTATAATTTTAATGTATATTCAACAGTTATATATATATATATTAAAAACCAACATACTGCTATCTCACGAATTTTAATATTCATGAACATTTTCAAGTTATGTTTTTACTCATGTACAAGATAATGCAAGTCACAATGTGGCGGTTATAATATATTATGCATTCTTCTTTTTCTGTTATCTTTCCATCGTCATGTGTACAAGTAAAGCCCCCCCCCCCCCCCCACATACCTAAAAAATCCTAACCCTCAACCAAGAAAACCTAAACCCTGTAAACCTATTCTTGAAAGATAAACTAAATCCGAAGGATAAATCGAGTTTTTTTTAGAACGAGGGATAATAGATTTTTGTTTATTTATATTTTTCGATTTTTTAAAGTTTTCTTTGGACCGTCGATGCTAGAGAAACATTTTGGTTATTTTACTTTTTTTTTGTTTTATAATTTTTTTGATTTTTTATTTAGACTTTTTTTCTCTTACAAAAATAATGTGATGTATGTGATTGAGGTGCACCATAAGGATGTGGGGATTGATCAAGGGTTAGGGAGAGTGTTTCTCAATTCCCCACTTTTTTGGAGTTACTCAATGAACTCAACCCTAAAAACATAATATTATTAACACAATTTTAGTATTTAAAATATAACAACATTAACATATATTTTAACAATAAAAAAAAGTTCAAGTAAATCGTATAACACGCTACCTAAAAGCTAGTGTGTGTATATATATATATATAGGGGAGGTTAAAATAAAAAGTGAAGTGTGTCTAAAAAGTATGGGAAGTGATCTGGGCGTTGGATTATGTGATCTAATGGTTAAGATTCATTGTAGTATTTTTTTGGGGTGTGTTTCAGTTTTATACTTGTTTTATGACACTCCAGGGGTGTTGACTCAAAGATTTGACCTAACTGAAGTATATGGAAGATTGGAATCTTCTCAACCTCCTCAGAAATCGCTAAGTATTGATCCGAGCACACTTGGACATCCGAACAAGGTTTTACTTGGCCGGGCATGATATTCAGCCTATCGAGCAGAGTTATCTTCATGAAATCTTCTTTAGCGTATATCCGAGCACGATTCACTATGTCAAGCAAGGTTGTTCTTCATTACCGAGCACAGTTTGCTTGTTAGCAAACTCTTGGTATCACTAAGCTTTTGAAGCCAAGTAATTGGAAGATCAAGCAAGGTATTCATTAATAAACAGTGGTCCAAGCATGCTTGATGAAAGTTAAAGAATTATCCCAAGGACTCATCGGGCAAGGTTCAACTCCTAGCAAGCTACAGTGTTACCAAGCACACCTTTCTTTGCCAATAAGTTATTTTCTAGCAAAGAGTTGAAGAACCTCTGAAGAACAAGTTTGCTCGTTGGATCATATCGGGCAAAGTTTGATATGGTCAAGATAATTGAAGTCTACCAGGTGAATATTTTCTTAGGAAAATACTCTAAGTAAAGTCTACACAGAGAACTGTTCCTGAGCACACTTCAAGGTTACCAGGTCTACTCGTAAAGGACAAAATGGCACAAAGCATACTCGGAGAAGACAAATGTTACAAAGTCTACCCGGAAGACCTATTTTTGCACTTAGTATAGTTTTGAATATTTAATTTGAATATGTACCAATCATTAGGGTTTCTAGAAGGAATGACAGCTGTCATGTGGTGGCAGACCTATAAAAGGAAAAATCTAGGGCACGCCTCAATACGGATTTGGGGACAGCAAACTTTACACTTTTTAGAAAAG